>NW_006800661.1:90226-115322 GCF_000485575.1 Poecilia formosa | reverse complement strand
CAAATTATGATTCATCGATCGGGATTTCCATTCCCAACACTCGCCATCCTTTAACCCCAATCAAGAGGGTCACCTGGCCTGTATTAAAATAAACAGGACCAGTAAATTACCAGACTGCTAATTAACTAGACTTTTTTCAGTTACATACAGAAATAAATGCAATTATATCCAAAATCTAAACTTTCAGACAATAAAGATAACATTTATCTCATTATCTTAAACACATGTTGAATTTAAGAAGGTTGATCATATAACAATTAATGATCACACAATTAGCATTGGCTACCACCACCAACATGCTAAACAAACAAACATTGTGTTCACTACTCACCAATTCCATTTATAGTTCAGTGCATGACAGCTTCATGGCTCCAAGCTCACTGGATGTTCAGATCTACATGATTTGTAGATTGTAAGTTTTCAAAAAGTGCATAACAAACAAAGAGATGAACTGATTGTTTGGAAGCACCAACCTGTAGCTCCTTTGTCTCCAGCTCTCCCCCTCACACCTGACTGGGAAAGCTGGAGCAGGCCTGAATAACTACCTCAGGTGCATTAATTGGCTGAACGCACTGTGTGACTGACTGTCACTCTAATCAATAGAGCAGCAAAGGCGGGATTAAGGGCAGTTTTTTTACCCTGGGTTACATATACAAACCAGATGATAAGTTTCTTCAATGTATTTATTCAGAAAAAAACAACAACCAAAAAACAAACATAGTGGTTATGTTACAACTTTACCCAACAAACTTTGTCAAATATGATTGTAATCACTGAAGCCAAGCCAGCATGCAGTGCTCTAGTCCAGTGATGAAAACATTGCGATCCACTGTGTAAAATGCAGCTTCGAGTTCCAACTGCACAAGCAATACATGATTTTTGCAATCTTTGCTTAGAAAATATCATTAACATATTAACATAATATTTCCGTGCTGTAAAATGACTTAAAGCCAAACTGAAGGACTTCTAAAACCAAAAGTTTTTGAGATATTCCATCAGCTGAATTTGAACTGNCTGTGATATGGGAATTCATATATACATGAGAATAAACAGAAAGATTACTGGACCCACAGCTTTTAGTTGTTAAACCAACAGTTTTATTTTAAGCAGGTCGTATATGGAGTTTTTACTCATCATGTTTTGGCCGCTCTTATTGGTGATTGGACAGAAAACAGCTAGATGGCAAACTGAGGCTTCAGTATGATGAGACGATCGAGAGACGTTTGAGTTGTTTAACCACACTCAGGTGTTAATCAGGTCAAAGCAGCACCACTTTCCAGATACAACTGTATTACTGTAGGGTTGTGTAAAAGTGTGTTTGTTTGTCTCTTTCTGCCCTTAGCCTTTGCTTAGTCCCAGTAACTCTGACTCTGTCCAACTGCTCCTTGGTTCAGATAGATGTCATCATTGACCTGCGACACAAAAGCAGCAGGTATGTTTCCAACACATAAAAACCAGCTTGAATCAAGTTCAATGGAATATACAGTTGTGTTCAAAATAATGGCAAGATTTAAAAAAGTGAATAATGCTCACAATCTTTTAATAGTTTGTATTTCCATTCACATGTTTTCACTCTACAGATAATGAAATTTACTATAGATCCAGGTTCTCAGTGATGGCACTAATGTGGTATTATGCATTTCAAGGATCTGCTTATAGAATATTCTATGGCATCATTGGCGCAGATAAAAGAAAAATCTGACCTTTTAAGTTATGATTTTTTTTCCGATATTTGTAAGTAAGGCATTTCTTTACTGCACAACTGCCTAAATTTACTGTCACCGCAGAGACTTAATGACGTAAATCCATTAAATCCATATTTAAATATGGATTTAAATATTTTTAAATATTTAAAAATATTTAAATCCATTATTTTTAAATCCATTAAAAATAATGGATTTAAATAACATAAATCCATTATTTTTATGACCAGTAAAGAATTACCATTCTTTATTAGTCATTAAATGTGACCAATAAAGAATGGTCAAATTTCTGCATATTTCCTGTTAGGTCTTTAAAAACCCCTTGGTGGGTACATTTAAAATGACTTGGTTGGGAAGACATAGGCCGTCCTACTTCTGATGACTCCAGGATCCTGACTTTGAAACTGGTCAACTCATCCCATCTGATTTGCACCAAACTGGAAATAAATGAAACTGTAACATCTAATGATGACAATATGATTATATTGGAATTTGACTTCAGTGTGCCCCTTACGTTATTGGAACAGTTATATCTCCAGGATAAATCATCCAATCTGCCCCAGACTTTTTGTGCATCAACATGAAGCACTGGTGTGGACAACATTAATGATGACATCACTAAAACCCTGGCCACTGAGAGAAAACACTGAAGATTATGGGATCACTTGACCTTCTTCCTGTATATGATGTACAATTAAAACCAATAATGGTTTTAATTGTACATCAATTAAACCAACCATGATGTGTTCCCAAGACTATAGGAAGTCCTCACCAAACTTTCACCACAAAACAGGAAATGACAATAACTGTCTGGAAGGCCAGCCTTCAACAAAACTTTTAAGATGCATTGTGGGACTTGTACTGAAATGAACTGAAGGCAATTTGGAAGATTTGCCAAATGCACCACATAGTGGTACTGATGCGGGAGCCATGCAAGAGTGTCGATGATGCTGACAGGGTGGCGGCTGGGCCAGAGTGGCGCTGATCTGCAAGGGCCACAAATGCTCCTTGCAGCCTCAATTATATAGTTGTATCTTATTGCTTTTCTTGTAGGACTTTATTATTTCTTTTTCATTCTCAGTTGATGGGCAAAAGTCAAAACTATATGTAAAATTCCATAAAATATTTTGAATCAAATGAAGAATGTTTTAAACGGCACTTTGCATCCTCTTCATCAGACTGTCATACTACAATTTTCNAGAAGTAAAATGATGGAATTGTTTTTTGTTGTTTTGGAATTCATGAGTGCCTAATATCTCAAATATCAAATTGATCAATGATTTGAAACTAGAGCAAACTAGATTTTAGTGTAGAAGCTCTTTTGTTTTTAGAAAATAAAAAGGTAGATTCAGGTTTTTATCTAAATCTGAGAATAAGGAAAAAATTCCAAAGGTTTCCATACATATCTCTCATTAATCCCAAGGGTGTAAATTTAAAACCCACTAACAAGTTCTGTGGCTGAAGGAAGCTGAAGGCCCAGAGGTCAGCATCAGAGTCAGGTCCAGGCTGGAGACTGGAGGTGTCCTTCAGAGGTTCAGGTCACAGCATGCAGAGGCTGCAGAGAGGGATTTGCCTGGCACCACCTTCTGGTCAAGCAAACAGGAGAGTTGTGGACACAGGAGCTTCCCACAAAAGATTCTGCTGGAAGCTAAAAGGAACTGCATATTAGGTGTGCAGCAGAGCAGGGCATCAATGCTTTAAACATAGAGGCTCTGCACAGGGATTCTGGTCTGAGTCTCTGTGTTCAGATACTCAGAACACATTTTTTTATATTTCTCTGTAATTCCTTCTCATGTGTTAGTCGTGCATAATAATTCTTAAAACTTAGCTTAGGACACAATAAGCAAGAGTTCACTCAGTTCTGTTAAGTTGGGACCTTTTGGTTAGATTTGGGTGTTGCATTTTAGTACTTCCCTCCAGAGGAGTGATACCTCTGATAGAAAGGATTTTTGGATGTAATGCAAGTCTTTTTGTAGTTGGATTTTGCTTTAGAGATCTGAACCTGTAACTGTTTTCTGCTTTTATTAAATTTTCCTTCATTTTTTTCTTTTCAAATTAAACCCTTGTGTCTCGGAGGTCAAGCAATCAGGGGAGTTATTAAGTGTCCTTCAATTTTCAAGTCTGGTTCCTGACTGAAAGCATGTGTTGAGATTTTAACTCCCATTCCAGTTTCCAGAAGCAAGAGAATGTCTCTGGGACAGGGCTGTTTTGGTTTACCTGAGCAACATAAGAGGTTAAGTTGACATAAAACTGATCATTATCACTGATCAGTTTTATGTCAAGTTACAAACAACTCAGACTTTAAAAGTTGTTAAAGTTGTCTACAATCTTTTCCCCATCTGATTATTGCTTCGTCTTTGTGATGCAGGTATGACCCTGGCCTGATCCCCAAACCCCCAGCAGATTTTGGAACGTCTCAGCTCCACTACTTCGAGGACTGGGGTGTGGTGACGTATGGCGGTGCTTTGCCTTCTGGCACCAACAGCTCCTTTCTGTCCTTCAAGTCTGGGAAACTAGGGGGACGTGCCATCTTTGACATCGTTCACAATAACAAGTACAAAGAGTGGATCAAAGGCTGGAGGAACTTCAACGCTGGTCATGAGCACCCAGATCAGAACTCTTTCACCTTTGCACCCAACGGTGTCCCGTTCATCACAGAGGCACTGTATGGACCCAAGTACACTTTGTTAAACAATGTGGCATTGTTTGGCTCAACCCTATCTGGGAGCTGCTTTAAACCTTGGGCTGGACAAGTAACAGAAGCCTGTGACTCTAAGTGGTTAAAGTACAAGGTGGGCCTTGCAGCCGATGCCCAGGGCAGAGTGGAAGCTGCTATAAAGAGAGAGGGAATGGTCTTCATTCGTGGCGAAGGACATTCGGCTTATAACCCAGAACTGAAAATCAGGAACTTCCAGAGGAACTTGCTGCTTCTTCACCCACAGCTTCTGCTCATGGTTGACCACATCCACCTGGACCCAGGGAGCCCAACCAGGGCCATGAGTGCCTTCTTTCATAACACAGAGCTCCCATTTCAGAGTACAAAAGTAGATGGTGTTCATGGAGCATTTGTAACACATGGGAAGGAGAACTATAAGATGTTTTGGATGGATGACACAAACTCCAGTAACAAAGGGATGGTGGGTTACTGGAGTTACCCTCGAGGGTATCCATATAATGGCTCCAATTATGTGAATGTAACAATGCCCCTGAGGTACCCGCACACAAGGGTGGCCTATATTTTCTTTGGACCAGGCTTGGATGTACAGAGCTTCAGCTTACGTGGGCATGATCAGCAGGTGGATATTTACCTATCCACCAAAGACCATACCTACACCATCTACCTTCTGACAGGGGAGGTCACCAGCAAGCCTGTGTTCGCCATAGTGCTGCTGGACCACAAAAGGATTGTGTTTGAGAGAGCAGCAGCTGTTGTAGACAGCTTCCCTGTGGAAGTTGAAGAATACGCCAATGTGATGGAGGACAATCTCCAGCATGTCAAACCTGTCTTCCAGCAGATGGAAAGACACATCCTGGGAAGAGTCCTCAACACTGCCAGCTTCCGTAGGACCGCTGAGCACCTCCTCCAATTCTCTGACAAGAAGAAGACAGAGGAGGTCATTAAGAAGATGTTTGCTATGTCCAAGAAACAGAACAAGGGTAAGGGGGGAAAGAGGTTAAACCTTGGAGAGAAGCTGTCTGAGAATCTGCCTGACATTTTTGCACAAATTGAGGTCAGCGAAAAGAATGAGAGACAGAGAATATCAAAACATACATATGAGGACAGTCCAGAGGAAGGGGATGCAGACTCGAGGGCCTTTGTGGATTATCCAGCTGGTCACAGGAACAGGAAGGGGGGCTTAGTTAAAGGCCGCAGGTTTAAGGAGGTTCACATTGTGGCCACAGCAAGGAGTGAGGGGGTCTCTGGTAACCCCTCCTACATTAGACTGTTCTTGCTTATGAACACCACTACCTTCTTCCTACTGCTGGCTGTTCTGCTTACTCGATTTCAGAGGGGGCGGAGCCTCCACACACAGAGGTGCTTTTACACCATTGTTTTGATTGACTGCTTCATCCTGCTGTACCTTTACTCATCGTGTTCTCACACACAGTGCTGACACCCTGAACCCCTCCGCATGACAGGATGTCCTGTCTGTTCAGGGTGAACTGAAAACACACTCCTCCTCTTTGTACCAGATCTGATAGCAAATCATTAAGGCCACTGTTTAGGAAAGTTAAAAAAGTTTTTTAAAAAGTTAATTTGTAATTGTCCAGGAAAACAACCAAAATGACATAAAAAGACAAAGAGCACTAAATGTATGGATGTAGTACATTCTTGGTCCACTCAAATTTTAATTATACATTTTCTTCTTGATTTCCACCTTCTGAATATCATTATTTCTTCTAGGAATGTCTTATAATTCTCTTTTTAATAAAACTAGTAAGCTTTTAACATTTCTTGCTTTCTTTTATCAAGTTAAGATACATTTGGGCTTCAACACAGGGCCTGACGTTAGCCACAGATGTTTGGGGGAAGTCAGCAGAAATGTTAACTCATGGCTTTATCTTGAACTGACACTCTATGCAGGAATTTATAAGCATTCAGTGGTCAGTCACCCAATCAGCCTTCCATTCACCACAGCAACAAAGAGCTGCATATGGATTTAAACTTCAGTTGTATTTTTAGCAAAACTACACTTTGGTTAAATTAAAGTGGCTGCAATTTCTGCTTTGGTTTTAACCTGACAACAAATGAGTGAAATCAGGACTACATTGTATTTTTTGCAAATGAGTCTTCCAGTTGT
Source organism: Poecilia formosa (assembly GCF_000485575.1). Classification (NCBI taxonomy): domain Eukaryota; kingdom Metazoa; phylum Chordata; class Actinopteri; order Cyprinodontiformes; family Poeciliidae; genus Poecilia; species Poecilia formosa. The sequence continues at coordinate 108,817 of NW_006800661.1, read as the reverse complement.
GAAACTACATAACACCACTGGATGGAAGCGGCTGAAAAATCTGTCTTTTTCAAATAATTCTCTAGATACTGTAAAGGTCTGTGTATGTTATTTTTCCATTTCATTAATTCATTCAAAGTGGTAAGATACATTAATTGACATGATTGCAGTGGATACCCAAAATATTCACAGTTCTATATTTGCAGTTTCACCTATTTGCAGATTTTCCTTTGGAACAAATTATTAGAGTAAATTATTTGAGTAAAATATTTGGATATCTAAAATATCCAAAGTAAAATGCAGCTTTATAAGCTGAAATGGCCACATGCAAAATTACTTCACATAATATTGGCTGATGCTTGGAAAGCAGGCAATCCAGGACCGCCATTTGTTTTCCTTGACACTGATTGGCTGTACCCCCAAGAATAAAAGGTTGTTTACCTTTTGGGATAGACAACAGCACAAGCTGCATAAAGTGATTTACAGGGAAAAACAACCAAAACATTAAAAGACATAAAATACAAAATGATCACAAATCAAACATCAGTCAGTTTAATACCCTAATAAAATGTTTTCTCTAACAAAGACACCTTACCAGTATGGAATTTTACTGGTAAGGTAAAAGGACGTAATTAAAATAAAGCCATTTGGGTCAAAAGACTGTTCAAAAAATGGTCTTGATAAACAAGCGGAAATCAGGAAGGCATTAGATCAGGGGTGGGCAGCTCCAGGCCTGGGGGGCCGGTCTCCTGCAACTTTTAGGTGTGTCTCAATTTCAACACACCTGAGTCAAATAATGAGGTCGTTAGCAGGACTCTGGAGAACCTGACTGCATTTAGGAGGTGATTCAGCTGTTGGATTTAAGCCTGTTGGACCAGGGAGACGACTAAGAGCTGCAGGAAAAAGGAAGGAAAAAACAATTTCAGAGAACAAGGATTTGTTACAGCAAATGGGAGATAAAAATGATCAATTGAATGTCATTTACAATAACAGAAGAGCACTTAAAAATATAAGTTATCANTATGCTAACTTTTAAAGACTGATGTGTGACTGTAAAGACGTCTACAGGACTAGGGAAGCTAGTTCATCATGGCTCATTTTCAGGGATCATAATGATTTCACTTCCTGTCATTCTGTGTGGTTTCCAGCTCCGAGTCTCTGGAGGTCCATACCTCGTTTGCTTGGGTGGGTCAGACGCAATACAAGCTGCAGCTGGGGTGCCAGGAGGTGGTGCGCCTCACTCTGCAGGCCTGCTTCTTTCGCGCTGGTGTCTACAACCTGAACACTCCACTGGTTTTTGCTAAGCCAGCTGAACACAGCACGCTGTGTGAATCAAGTCAGCAAACAGCCAGTCCTGCTCTCATCATCATCAACAACGCCTGTCCTCTCTTATCCTGAGGGGACAGTGGGATGCTACTGACTCACCACAAAGGCACAGCTTTGACTCTGACAGAAATACTGGTGACTGATGGTGAACGTATGAATCTTTGTTTCATCAATGGATGCTTCACTGGTTGACTTCCTGACACACACAAAGCCACCCCTTCCCTTCTGTACCCCAGACTCCTCATCCTCTCTCACTGTGTTTTGCCTGTTTGACCTGAGAGACTCTAACTTGCACTTTTTTTTGCTTGCTAACAGAAAGCCAGGGGTGGAAGTCATGTCGACTTGAACATAAAACTGCTTAAATATATTCTGATTTAGACTCAATAAAAAAATTGTCCGTTTTGATCGGTCCCGTCAGGCCAAAGTGACCGCTGCTCCCATGGCCTGTGGGCTGATGGTGCCTGTCTGAACTTGGAGTGAGTCCACTTCACACCTCTGCTTAATTTCTGAACAGAGTGAGACTCATTTTCTAGCTTTATGTTGGCAGTTTGTCTGAATACTGAAAAGCTGTCCTGCTGCCATTCTGGGATCTTTAAACAAATGATCACTTCCTTGAATGTGCATCAGACTTTTTTCCTCCCAGTGCAGATTGCCCTCCTATAGACTTAACATCTCATGTGGAAATTATTTATTTCTAATAGCAAATTGGATGTTGAAATAAAGATAATGATGTTGGCAAAAGGCTATTTTCTCTGGTATATTCAGAGTGAAGAATTATTTATCAAATAATTGTTTACTTTAAGACGTGAAGTAATGCTCCATGACATTTTTTGTAGTGTTTATTGGCCATATTTTCAATCAGTCTGACATACAATTAATTCATAAATCACTCATATTTCTCACAAATAAACAGTCCTATTAATCTGACACCAATTGTTGTCATTGAGCGATCAGTTCATCAACATTCCTTACCTACTGACATGTCACCAAATGCCTTATAGTAAATAACCAGTATCTGTTACTGACCGTGTTTGCTAGAATAAAGAACCAACGTTGATCTATGTTCCTACCCTCATCAATGGTCATGACCGAAAGAATGAGGTCACGGATAAAAGTGGCCGAAATGAGTTCACTCCATCTCTATTAGAGAGNCTGACTTAAATGACTGTAACCGAGAGCTGAAGCCGCCACAGGACTTCACAGTTCTATTGTGGCCGACTGACTAACTAGACGGACTGCAACAACTCGCATCTGACGAGTAACAAACAACAAGGATCCGACGAAGGACAGAGACAACAGGTGGGGTTAAATGCACAGGGAAGGTAATCGGGGAACAAGACACAGCTGGGAGAAAACAGAGAACACAGAGACTCAACAGGGGAAACGGAACTAAATAAACACAGAAAAACCTCAAAAATAACTACACAGAAAACACATATTGTCACAGTGGATACATTTTGAATATTAAATCAGGTGTTATGATCAGTTACTCAGTGGTTTACCAAATGCTTTTTACACTTGCTTAATTAAACATATTTATATACTACTCTGACTGGAGTACAGTTTTGAGGTACTGCTCGTTACCTCAAAACTGCTCGTTCATGCGTACAAGCAGTCGTACGCATGAACGACTGCTCTATGGATCACTTTTTAAAGACAAAAAACACTGCCATAAAATATTATCCATTACCATAGCAGACGTCCCACCCCATGAGTAGGATGATGCGCCGTGGTGGGCGTCCCTTATTTTGATTTCTGAAAGGTGGCAACCCTAAGCAGAAATGAGATGGAATGGATGATATCAAGATCATCAAGAATGAAAAGAGCACTTGGGAAGAGACAAGAAAGGGCAAGAAGTTGGTCAGAAGAAAGTGAGGCAAGAGCAGAAGTTGGCAAAAAGACAAAAACAAACAAACGGGCGAGTTCACGAGTACAGGATGATTTTGGCATAGGAGTGGAATTTAAAGTCATGATGGAATTCAAGAGAGATGGGAGATCTATTCAACCGGTAAAGTTGACCAAAGCAAATGGAGGAAGAAATAGGGAGAATTAAAATGGCTAGAATTATGAATAACAGAAGAGTGTTGAATCATGCCGTCAGTGACCACAACAACAGAAAATAATCAAAATGAAAACCCTGATGGGGGAAAGAATTAAAAACATATATTCCAGGATCTTTACCAAAGTTGAGAGTAATTTCAGGAGTTTCACTTGAAATGACAATGCAGGATGTAAAAAAAGAAATCAAAGAGGGAAAAGATGCCACCAGGATTAAAAGTAAAAGAGACGGGGAACTTAAAGGCACTATGGCAGTGATTCTACAATTTGAATATATTATGCCAGAAAATATCCAGTTGGGAAACATGAACTACAGAGTTAGAGAGTATATCCCTAAACCCCTCAGATGTCTTACTTGCCAAAGAATGGGACACACTGCTAAAGAAAGTTAGGTGTCCAAGATGTGGAGGTCCACATAAATTTGGAAAATGTGATAAAATAGCTAAAATCAAATGTAACTGCGGAGGAGAACACAGTGCAGCATATGGTGGATGTAAAGTGCAAATGGAAGCCAGAAAAGCTCAAAGAATCAAAATAACAGAGTTTCATATGCTGAAGCTTTAAAAAGAATAAGGAAAGAGTGCAAGAGGAATGAGGTTGGGAGAAACGGGTCAAAGAAACACAACTTGGAATTCAAACCAAGGGCAGAATTATCAGAGACAAATCTTGGTTCCAACAACAAATATGTTTGCATAAATGTAGAGTGGATGAAAATACAATGGTGGTGAAAAAAGAAAACTTAGTAGCTTTTGTGTGCCACATTATTAATGTCACAGTACAAATGAAGAAGAAAAGTGATAAAATAAAAGCAATTATAACAGCAGCAGGAAGATTTTTAGATATGAAAGAAATACAAGCAGATCAGATTCATACCATTTTGAGTACCACTGAAACAGAAAATGCTCAGGATTAGGATCCAAGCTTCTATAATGGTTCTACATATTCCACAATGGAATGCCAAGTTTAATAGCCAATGGACAATAACTTAAAATGTTTATGAATTAGAAATAATCCCAGATATAATATGTGTTCAGGAAACAATGCTAAANTGTGAAGTTCTGAATGAGCACTACAGCAGCAGAAGACACCATCCTGGTGTCATTCCACTCAGAGCAGGAAACTGAGACTCTGTGTCACAAAGACTCACCAAAACTGGACAGAAACCTTGGGGAAATGTTGCCTGGTCCATGAATCATGATCAGAACTTAATGGCATAGATCCGTCCTGTGTTCTATCAGTATCCCAGGCTGCTGGTGATGTCATAGTGAGGAGAAAGCATTCTTGGCACACTTTTTGCCTCAGTGTGAACTGAGTATTGTTTCAACAACACAAACTATTTGAGTAAAATTGCTGGCCGTTTCCATCCCATCTGAACATGGACACGCTGCTTCCATGTCACAAAGTTCAGTTCATCTCCAACATGGAGTTCATTGTGCTCTAATGACCTCCAGAGTCACTGGAGCTCAATCCAGCAGAGCACCTCTGAGCTTGGGTAAAACAAATCAGCAGAAACTACAGATTCCACCTCAACAGAAGTGAGAAAGCATCTATCCATTATATTTGGATTCCTAAATTTTCCTTCAACTTTGATGTGTTTGCTTGACNGGAAGAAGAAGGGTTTTGGGACACAACCAGCATGGGTGCTCGACTCGCGCGGATGTTCCGAAACTATAATGTGGAGAACCGCGCGCTGCGAGAAATCTCCAAAGAGAAGCCGAGGTCAGCACCCCGGCACGCGACCACAGCGACGCCGTCCGCCGTTAGCTCCGAGGGTGAGAGGCTGAGCTGCTTGGTAACCTCAAGGGTCATACCCACTGTGGGCTCGGTTTTCTAGAACCTGCCTCGGGTTATGTGTGGTAACTGGTTTGTTCTGTGTGTTATAGCCTCGGAGTCGGTGATGAAGAAGAATGAGTCGTTATTGGAACATCTCAGGTCTGTGTATGTCGAGTCCACGGATCCAACAGTCGGCGGAAAAACAACTCCAGAGGTCAGACTGAATCCTACATGTCTCTGTCTCTGTCTCTGCTGAATGACAGCAGGACCTCAGAATGTCTCCGTTCAGTTTGACCAGGCTGAGCAGGACTGGGTTGAATGCATTTTATTGGTGTTCTAGTTGATAGACAAACACAAACTAGAGCAGGTCTGTTTATTAAACGAAATAATCAGATGATTGTAATATTTTTTACACGTTAAAATCCAAAAAGTGAAGCGTATATCTATTTATGAAGCCCACTTTACCCTGACACCCCTAATTAAAATCCAGTGTAACAAATAGCCTTCAGAAGTCATCATGTGCTTGTAATAAAATGCCCTAGTTAAAGCACAGAGGTAAATTCAAAGAATCATTTTTGACAAATTGTAGAGATGATTGATCCAGTTTGACTAATAGAGATTAGTCAAACTTCATTGCTAAGAAGAAATCTGCAAAATTGTTTGGCCTTTGGATGTGCAAAGCTGGCAGAGATACATGACTAAAGACAGCTGGAATAAATATAAGTTCTGTTAAGATCTGATTTGGTTGGGCTAAGTGCCAACCAAATCAACATTTTTATGTTATTTGAAAATGTAAACAAAATAAAACTTTTTTTTTTTCTACATCAAAATTATGCCCTAGCTAAAAATTATGGTCAGGACTTTAATGTATTCATTTGAAATAATTAGCAGCGCAGATTTTAATGTATTAAACTTTTTAATGCAAGTAATTGTATTATTTTTAATACATTTTGTCCAGGTTACTTAAAAATTGAGCTTTATTTAAGCTTATTGTTACAATTACATTTTTTTAAACTGCAGGAAAGTTAATTGTTAGAAATGTAAATTTGGGCCAATGTTGATTAATACTTTATGGCAGTAGTTATCAATATTTTATTTTATCAAATGTTTTATTTGATTGCTTGATTAATTGTCAGAATAATTAATAGATTACTTGAATGCTAAAATAATTGTTTACAACAGCCCTGGTTTTTTATACCAACTGCCTGCTGTGTCATTTCCCCACAGTTTTCGGGGAATGCGTCTGCAGGTAAAGAAGCAGACCGGAGGCCCCTCAGAGTCAGTTTACCAGGAAGCGCGTTCAGCCTGCCAGAGCTCACAGATGTTCCTAAAGGGAAGCTAACCCTTGCCGAGGCTCTCAAGGCTCTCGGCAGCCACCAGCACCAGCCTCGGACCTGGTCGGCGGAAAAGATTGCTCAGGAATATTGCTTGGAATTAAAAGACACAAAATCTGTGCTTGAATTCTTTATCCCTTTCAAGGTTGAGATCATCCCTCCAAGGAGTAGAACTTCCAAGCAAATAAAGGCTTCCTAAGAATGGAGAAGCTTTTACCTCACTTATTTATGTTCTGTAATGTTATAGTGGGAAAGGATGTAGCTTTTCCATGATTTAAGTGATGTTTAGATGGAATGATAGAACATTTTTCTTATGAATACATGAAAAAAACAGATAATGACAGTGATCTGATAAAGAAAAGTCCATGAAGACATTCTCTTCTGTTGATTGTTCAAAACAAAGTGTTTTTTTGTTGTTGTTTTTACAGTGCAGACCTGCAGATCTTTATTTCTATTTACAAATCATAAATGACAAAGTACCTTGCTCTCTTTGTGCATTCATTTTTAAATTTAACTCAAAAGAAGTAGAATTAGATGGATTTATTATTTGCCAAATGATAAATGTTATGCTAATGATCAAATGAGTAGAGCTATTTATTTCTTTTTGTTGTTTAGGGCCTCCTTCTGTTCAGGTCAACCTGCTGCTGTGCTCGAACTATTCCAATACTCTCAGTGGCCATACGCCCCTCTATGAAGTGTGCACTCAATCAAAGGGAACATAATTGTTCAAAATTTAGAGAATTGGGACAGTATGCCATTGTGTCGCAACTTCGATATCCAAAATGATGGGGCTGTTCACTCTTTTGGCACTTGGACTGATAAAAAGTACAACAACAAAAAAATCGATTCTAATGTACAGTATTTTTGCTTTCCAACGTCATTGCTAGAGATATTTAGCTGTTCAAACATGTTTTGCTAAGACTTGTTGAATACAGAGCAAAATTTGATGTAATAGCACATGCTCAGTAGAGTGAAACAAAAATTTCAATACATTACACTTGAAAGCTGATTTTTCTTCTTTTGTGACACAACTTGTTCTGTGAACATTATATTTCCAGGATGACAAAAAATACTCATCAAAATGCACTAACATTGAATTTAACAGTCATAAAGGCAATTCTCCCTGTGGTTTGACTAATTAAGAGACATGATTACATTTTGAGTTGTTTCTTGGAAAAAAAAAACATCTTTTATGTGGCTTAATGTTAGATATAAAGTGGAGCTGATGTGCTAACAAAGAGAAAAAGGAATGGAATTAAAATGTCATTCTTAAAATAAATTATGAATGTTTGACTTGATAGAAATGTTACAAGAAATTCACAAGGAACACTCTGGCTGCTATTTTCTTCTCTAGCCTCAGAAAAACATTTGTTTAAAAATTATGATGAAATATTTAAAGAAAATAAGAACCAAATGCCTTTCTATTCCACTCCCACAAAAAATTAAGATATGAATTTTCATATTTTTGTATTCTTTGTGCATCAAAGAATACAAAGACGAATAAAGATGAATAAAGTTGAATAAAGTTTTTCCTGTAATTACTTTCTACAAAAGAAATTCAACATAAAAATCAATTAATGTGCATTTTGTGACATATTTTCAGACAATACACATTTTTTTTCAGTTGTAACTTATTTCGTTTTTAGAAAGATTTTCAAAAGTGGATATTGTTCTAGAAATCTTTTCCATCTTTAAATTTTATTATAATAAAATTTGGTCTTCTAACAGGGGATAAAGAGTTAAATTACGATATTAATTATTTAATCCTCTGGCTAAGTTTTTATTCACAAATATCGCTTTCTAATAATTTATGGAGGACCAAAACTGACATATGAAATAAAAGCATAAATATATATTTAGTTTTTCCTTTTCCTTAGACATGAGTTTTCATAAATTAATGTATATATTTTCTTTTTCATTTCCCCTAAGCATGTGTTTTTTGTCAGGAAAAGTAAATATTTAATTTGGTCTTTTTCTTAATACAAGCCCTGTTTTTGTCATTGCCTCTTCTCTCCTGGTTTTACTTTTCCGTGTGCATCGTTATGTTAATGAGAAGAGCCGCCTTCTATGTCCAGCTCCTCTACTATTGGCCAATACAGCTTTGGAACCAACGTCACTGCGTCAGACGTTGTGGGGCGTTTCGGTACAGTCGCTCGGTGCCATCTTTACAGGCTACAGATCAAAACAAACTTTATCGAGGTGGTTTTATTGTGTTACCGACTGCAGTGAAGTTAGTTTCGAGTTGGATATTGGATATTCCAATATCCGCCGCGCAAGCGGCGTTTAGTTCAAGGTTGATCTGATTTATGAACGCTAATTTCGGCCAGCCGTTCTCCAGCTCCCTCCTCGGCACTCAGAGGTTCACTTAGGGACTGTCAACAAATTTCCGAACTAAACACTCCTGTCAAACAAATGTTAATAAATGCCTTGTCTTGTGACCAACTGATACAAAAAAAAATGGTAATTCATGCTTTTACATGAGACACATTACCCTCTATTAAAATGTCAAGTCAAATTCAATGTTTTAAATAATTTTAATATTAAATAATGTAATATTTTCTTCAATAGCTTCCATATTGTGCCACATTGACTAGAAATCAGTGTGTAATTGTTGTACTAAACTGTATATGAGGCACATGCATTTTTATTCTATTTTAACTAAATTTTTATTTTTGTTACATATTTTTTATGTTTAAATTTAGTATTTCTCTTCAATAGCATCTAGATCATGTGACCTATTGAGTCACATGAAATTCTTCTACTAGTCTGTACAGATGAGGTACACTCATTTTTATTTGATTTGACCCTTTTTATCCCCTGTCAATACACAGCTCTACATTACCATGTCACCAGGTGACTCTGAACCCCTCCAGTCACTGAATAGGTGCTTAAAACAGATATATGTGCCAAAACATTCTGCAGCTGAACAGAAACAAAACTGATTATTTTTGCACCTAAAGAGGAACAGTCTGGAGTTATAGATCTAGAGTTGTATCAATCAGTCAAATTTTATTTGTATAGCACATTTCAGCAGCAAGGCATTTCAAAGTGCTTTACAAAATTAAAAACAGAAACACAGTCATGTAACATTGAATAAACAATAAGAAAGAGAAAGAGATAAAAAATAATAAAAATAAAAGTTAATAAATAAAAAATAAAGATAAAAACATTAAAAGCCGCACCCCTTTTCAACCAGGGGGAGACAACACCCGCACCCTTTTACACTTCTAAGAGAGGGGGATGAAACCCGCACCCCTATGTTGTTGTAGATCTATAACAATTTCACTGAAATTCACTCAGATTTTGACTCAATAGGTCACATGACCTAAAAGTTATTNGCCTCATGTCAAATATTGTTGCCATGTGTAGTTAACTGTAAATGAGCATTTGCTGACATTTTATTGTACAAAAGTAATATTTCTCCTGATTTGTGTATAATTCTTAACCCAACTTGCTGTCAGTGAGCATTACTCAGTAAGTTGTTTTACTCAGAGCATAGTGGGGCATGTCCAGTGGATGATCAGACAAAATGAGCAACAGCTGGACAGTCCTTGGACTGGGGACAATAAAAGGCCACCCCAAAATGGCACATTTTGCCACAAGTTATAATGCCTCTGATGTTTGTGCATCTGAGGCACAAACATCAGCTCCCATGCCAATGGGAGTGTGCCACTGGCATGTTGGTTACAGGGATTTCCACCAGAGCAGTAGCTGCACGGCTCAATGTCCCAACAGCCTGGCACTACTACAAATCAACCTCATCCTTGTTGGGTGAGGTTGAGGATCGCCACATCTGACTCGTCCATCTGCGGGATCAGCTAAGACCAGTGACACACACAGCTGATGAGACTATTGGTCTGCACAACAGACGCATCACACCTCAGACTGTCCATAACCGCCTACGAGAAAAATCTAATTCCTCAACCTGACGTGTTCAAAGGACTGTCTATCTGCTACAAATGGTGACAGACAGTCCTTGTCTATCGCCATTGTCGATGTTATCAATGCTGATATGAAGATCAGTAATTAGTAATTACTGAAAATATATTTAGAGTTTCTCTATATATGGCATAACCCAAATGTTAATAAAACTCTTATATTTGACATGGGGCGTTTATACTTTTGTTCAGTGTATATTACATTACAGTTTGTAGATGGTTTTTTTCCTGTTTTACAATATCTCATTTTTCTCAACAGCATTAGAAACATTGAGTGGGAATTCCTCTTCATCCGACTCTGGCTGTGGGATATTTGCACCAACTCATTTGACATTAAAGTGCTCAAGTTTCTGTTACGTGGAGAACAGCAGACTTTTGATGGATCTTCAAAAGTCTGAGGATCCAAACATTGAAAAAGATTTTCCATGTTTCCCATGGACTTGTGGTTTCTACTGTGAAAAGCAGTATGTACACACCTTTTCCCACTTCGTTTAATGAAAAAGCATGAGAAAATAAAACAGTCGAAGCATACTATTAATTACATATCCAAATTACAGACTTGAGGTGGAGTGTTAAATAAAAAGAACTATGTATATAGCATTATGCAGGTGTGCATATAAAAGAAGAGAGTTTCCTGAGGCTGTTCAGAGGTTCCATGGATCTCTGATGAGCCAAATCTGAGACAAAATAAACTGAACTTCCTGCTGGGAGCCTGAAGGCAACAACAGAACTAACATTTAGCTTAGATTGAATCCCTTTCTTTGTGGCTTCCCTTTGGTTGTAGCAAAGTGTTCGGATCAGTCGACCTGCTGCTCTGGAATGGCTTCATACTGTGCTGGCTGTCTGTAGAGACAATAGTGCTGAGTCATGAAGACGATGTCAAATGCCACAGAGAACAGACCCAGACCGAACTTGGTGGGATCACCAAACACCAGCTTCCACTCATCTGAGGGGAGATAAACACAACAGAAAGCATGACAATGTGCTGCTCCAGATGAAATTACAAACATTTAGAAAAAGGCGGCGCATAGTACTCTACTAGAGCAGAACAACTGTAAAATAAAGTTCAGTGAGTAGGTAGCATGAAGTGCTTCTCATTATAAAGCTAGTTTATGAGAAGCTTCAACTATCCCGTTAGTCCTCAGTTCTACTGAGACCAATCACCAGTCAGATTCCTCTGAGGTGCTGCACAGCCTGCTGCCTTCTGCTTCCATTCATCCTTTCAAAGTGCATTACCTTCACTTTTCCCAGGTTATGAGCAATCAGAATTTTTCACTCTTTGCAGTGCAAGAGAACAAATTGGATAAATCTGCTGGTTATAAGTTTGATTTCATTTTCTCTTTGCAACATATCGATTAGGGTTGGACAATATGGCTGAAAAATATCTTACAATAGAAGGCTTTGATATCAGGCAATATCAATCATCATTAGTTTTTGTTTTAAATATCTGAAATACTGTCAAATTGGTGGCATGACCTTCCCTGCTTTATTCAGTTTCCTCCAGCTGGAAACTGGAGGAAACTCAAAATCCAGTTTTGGTGAAAACACTGCTGTTTTTTTTTTAATCATTTTATTTTATTTTTAAGGAGTTATGAGACACGATGGTGAAACCTGAAACTGCTGCATAAGTTACTCAACAGGTTGCTAGGTAACCAAAGAAAAGAAGGTAGTTGATGCTACCCACCTTGCCTGGCTAGCTGTGAGAGGAGCTAAAGCTTTTCCTCCGACTACATTCCCCAGAACGCTGTGTAGTTCTGGATCAGAGTTCAGTGAAATTATTGAACATTCTATCAGACAAATTTTCTACTTATAAGGTGTCTATTGCAATATATATCAAGATTCAAGACTCCTCTATTCGATGCCGCAGGGAAATTATTCACATATTGTTATTGATTAATTGCACCTTTGTCCTCAACATACTACCTGGCAGGTTCATTTACTTCTCTAGACACTGTTTGAGTATCCATTCTTTTCTCCACTCTTCATACTTCATTCATGCTCATTTTTCCAATCAATTTTCCCTGTGCGACATTCTGTTTCATGTGTTTAGAATCTAACAGATTCTTCTCAAAGCCATAAAGGTACACAGGCTGAGCTGATGAAAACGTTCACCTGATATTCATAACCACTCATAGAAGAATAATTATAAGATGGAATCCAACAACAGAAGCAGATCTACCATTGTTGTAAGACTGAATGATCATCTGTAGGATACTGAAGACTCCACCAGTGAAGTCCAGCAGGACGTTGCCGATGCTCCAGCCCTCAGTGCTTTGTCTCCTGTAGTTCATATAGGCCTGGAAGCAGGCAGAAATAGAATATCAATTTACAAAGAAGTTGATAATAAGGCAAACTACAGAACACTTTGACTATATTCTGTTGTTGTCCTCCGTTAGCTTACCTGTGGTACATATTTGATCAGAGTGACTGCTAGTTTAATATAGGAGAAGTAGTAGAGGTACTCCAACCAGGTAATTTTGTGGGCCACAGCAACAAATAGGCTGATCAAAGCAAAGGTCCAACCAATCAGCAACAGAATCCTGGCAGCCCATGACACACTCTGACCCCCCCTCTGGGAAAGACAGAGTAAAGTCTTAAGGAGGACACGGTGTCTCAGAAATTTGTCCTTAACGTCTGTTTTATCATCGGCTGGACAGAACATCCCACATCCCACTCTGTAGTAGTGTACCTCATAGAGAGCAGCCTGGCTGACGTAGATCACACAGAAAAGCAGAGCATGCAGACTGAAGAAGACGTCATTAGCATTGACAGGATTTATCCCATTGGGATTCTTCTGAAGGAACTCCTCCTACAGAGAAACACACAGCTGAACATTAAGCACTGACATGCTTTCCTGTTCTGTCCTATTCTATTCAGACGTCTGGCTTTCTGCTGGCTATGAGAGAGGTGACCTGAAATGGCTCAGTAATGATACAAATGCCTTCTGTGCAGCAACTGTTAATAACAACAACAACAATCATAATAATAGACCCAGAAAGTTCTGTGGACAACCTAAAGAAGTAGAGGGCTTAACAGGAACCAGGGAGGGAGGATTAATGGTCAGGTTGTTCACAGAAGGCCCCCAGATGGGCTTTAATGCAGCTGCATGCGTTATTTCCACCTCTTCCTCCTGCATCAGTGGTTCTAGTCACAATCACATGTCTGAACAATGAAGCTATCTTGGAAGTCAAGTTACCTTTATGTAAGGTATCCAGAAGAGGCCGATGTTGAAGACACTGTAAGCAATGAAGCCCGTTAGATTGAGAGCCAGGAAGTCGAAGTTGAGACCTACAACACTGAAGAGAAACAGAAAGCAACTGAATCCATTTCACTTTGTCTAAATGGAGACGTCACAAGATGACTTCAGAAATGAGACCTGATTGGACCATGTAAAGAATGCATCTTGACCTTATGGCCATAAGGCCATAAGGTCTTAAGGTCAAGATGAAAAAGAGGTCAAATAATTTTCTAGTATTAGAAAATTATTTGACCTCTTTTTCCAAGACAGTTTTGTTATGATTTAAAACAGAAATATTCCAGCTGCAGCCTCAAACCTTTTCATTCCAGATTGAACTCATATCTGCTGGACAGCAGCTTTGTAATCTTACCTGCTCTTGAATAAATTTCAGCTCTAAAATGAGATTATGATAAAGATCTCAGAAAAGACAGCCCGTATATTCTGTAGATTTCTTCCACATAAAAGGGAAATATTTGTGATGATGAGTCAGAGACATTAAACCTTTTTCAAATCCTTTAATCTTTGGAGCCATTTTTGTATTAGATCATAGGTTTCATTTGGTTGTCAGTATAAAGTCTGTACAATGTTCAGAGCAACTGACTTAAATAATATATTTTTAATATACATTGTTCAAAACAGTCCATTGTTCTGAAGGAACAAGCTGTGGTCAGCAAAAAGCTGGGCGCTGCATCATGGGAGTCACATTACTAACACATTACCAACATATGACAGAATTGTTAGGTTGAGATAAAAAGAGCCCATGACCTAACAGTGTTTTCACATAAAATATCTATACTAATACTGCTAGTGTAGAAATAATAGCTATAATAATAATCTCATAGGATAACAAACCCTGCTCAAACAGCAGAAATGTTTTAAAACATGGACTTTTAAGGCAATGCAAAGGAGGAAACCAATCACAGCTGAACAAGGCACAAAATTCTAACTAGAAATGCTGATGAGACCCAAGAACTACCTTTTCCTCCTCCAGTTTTCCCAGGCTTGTGGATAGAAAGACACTGACCAGGCCACGAAGTAAATCCATCCAATCACCTGAGCCACGACTGACAGCACACTGCTATGGATCACTATGAAGCGGATCCTGGACGACAGACTGGACAGAAGGAAACAAAGACAGATTACAGTCCAAAACGACACTCTGCTTTATTCTTTTTAATGCAATCATAATGAAAGGGAAGATGGTGATCAGAGATCACCACATCAAATAAAACAGCATATGATTACTTATCAAATGGAAACTAAATGATTAGTCTGTAATGTCTTTGAATCTCTCTGCAGGTCTAGCTAGCTGACATCATCCCCAGAGCAAATAAGTGGTGAGCTCGACGAGGAACTTCTGCTCACAGAAACATTCAGTGTATTAGAAAATACAAGGTTAAAAACAAACATTCTCCCTTCAACACTCCATTACTAAGACACACTCAGACACTTCCCTAAAGTGGTCAAACCCAACTTAACCCACATTCCTTCAATTCAGCGTGGCATTTAGGATTTTAACGCTGTGTGATACGAAGCAAGACGAGGAGGAGTCATTACTGAGCAGGGTCAGGGTCAAGGTCATGATCTCCTAAACATTACAGCATGTTGGTTCTGTACCCACCTGTCCAGGTGTGTGTCGTTGCTGAACAGGTGTGCAGTCACCTGACCAACATCATGTGCTATGACAGTGAAATTGGCTGAGGTCGCTTTCTCTGGAAGCAACACCTGAATGAATATGAGAAATAATGAGGATTGTTGGACAAAAAGCTCCAAACTCTTCAAATTCAGCCACAGACAGACAGACTCTTTGGAGAAAAGCAATGAGCAAAATCAGCTATTTGTAGAATTTGTAGGAGATAAATAAATAGAAAAATTCTGTTTTTGAAGAATGTTCTAATAAACTAGCAAATCCAACATTTTCTTTATGAAGAAAATCCTTGAAATGAGCATTCATGAAACAAGTCACTGTAAGAGGCGGTAACTGACAGTTGTTACTGTCAGTGTAACAGATGTGTTACTTGTTACTCACCGTTCAAGTAACACATCTTTCTTTTTGTTTGTTGATCTTAAAGTTCACAGTTTAGATCAAAATAAGAAAACCCCCAGCTGAGTGTAGGGACATCACATGGATGCAGTTTCTCCTCTAAGCTCCTGATTGGTTCCATTCAACATAACCTAGCATCATGTTTGCTTTTTAATGTCACCTGTTCAGGCAGTGTGATTATTGATGAGTAGTTCTCCTGGGAGCTGAAGGTTACATTCAGGTGAATCACTGTAGACTGATTGACAGCAGAACTGAAGAAATATACAAAATGAATTAAACAGTCACACTTCAGCTATATAATGCAGAAATACAGAACAGTGAAAACGTATGTGCCCCCTCCCCAGATTATTGCTTGTTTTCCCTTTTCATTCAATTTAAAGCTGCATTATCTATGGTAACTTTTATTTTAAAAATGTTTCTTGCATATTTGTTAAAACAGTCACCATATCATGACAGTATAATATACGACAGATTACCTGAGAAAGAAAACAAGCTCCTCTGCCTTCCTCTGTGGACCTGTTGTCATCTGCATAAAAACGCCGCTGTGTCAAAAACAACCAATCAGAGCCAGGAGGAGGGGCTTAGTACTGCTCACATGGTCCCTTTTTCACTGTGCTACTTTACAGCTGGTTTACCACAACAGAGTCAGCCATGAATGCTAAGGCTAGTTAGCATGGCCACCGATGATGGCGGACAAACTGTTGTCATGGAACAGTAAGTTGTTTCTCCTCCATCAACACATTCAGCATTGCGTACATGAGCATTAGTGGTAGCGCTAATATCCTCCTCCTGCCTGTGATTGGTTGTTTTTGATTGGGAGTGGTGCGTTTCTGCAGATGGCAAAAAATATCTCAGAGAGAAGGTGGAGGAACTCCATCTTTTCACAGATTATCTGTTTCATACAATACTATCAGTTTGAACAAATGCAGTTTTGTTCAAACTGTATGCAGCATGTAGTTTTTACAAATGTTTGTAAAAGTAACATACTTCTGCTTTAAATGTTTCAGATCATCAACCAAATGTTACTACGGACCAAAGATCCCCAGAGTAAATATAAAAACTTGTTTTTTTCATTCATTAAAAAGTTAAGACCAGCTCCAAGCCACCCCGTCCCTCTGGGAAAAAGTAATTACCCCCTAAACCTAAGAAGCAGCTATTTCACCCTCAGCAGTAACTACTGCCAGCAGCAGCCTGGACTAACTGCAAGTCAGAGCCATTGAGGAACTCTGACCCAATCTCTTTCTTTCACCTTGCTGAACGCCTTTCCAGTATAAACTGAGTGTTTCAGGCCAGACTACAGTATCTAAGTGGAATTATATCTCA
This sequence comes from Poecilia formosa, assembly GCF_000485575.1. Taxonomy (NCBI): domain Eukaryota; kingdom Metazoa; phylum Chordata; class Actinopteri; order Cyprinodontiformes; family Poeciliidae; genus Poecilia; species Poecilia formosa. Next base: position 91,804 of record NW_006800661.1, on the reverse strand, counting down.
ACTTTGAATAGGCCACTCCAAAACCTCATTTAATCATTCAGAGGAGCTTTGGATCCTTGTCCTGCTGCAGAACCAAAGTGTGATTGGGCGTCAGGTCCGGTAACTGATGGCTGAACGTTCTCCTATACAATGTTCTGCTAAAGAGCAAACTTCAGGATTCCATCAGCTATCATGCCCAGAGCATGATACTGCCACCATCATGTTATTGTTGATGTTCTGTTTCTGAAACACTGTCAGTTTTAGCTCAGATGTAACATGACACATACACATAGAGGTCTGCTTTTATCCACACAATATTTACCTGACTCTTAAGGATCGTTAAGGATCATTAAGTCTCTGGGTTCTTTTGGGCCAGCAGCATTTCCCTCAATGTTTCTATCTAACATTGGGGTGAAGGTGCTCTAGACCTTTCTCTCCTAGTAAAATCGTGGATCAGCTCTTGGAATAACTTTGGTGAAGTGGCTTCGCCGGGGAAGGTTCATGTTTCCTCCAGCTGTGGATAATGGTTCTCACTTTGGTTCACTTTGGTCCCAAACTCAGAGAAATGGCTTTGGAAGCCTTCCCAGACTCTCTTCTGCCCTTTCAGATTATGTGTTGCTTTGTTTTCCTTTATAAATCTGTCAGTAGCCAAAGGTTTTACTGAAATTATTTACTACATCTACAGATCAGGTAATAATCAGGCCCGTAAAACTGAACTCATCTTTCTAAAAGTTCATTCATGATTTATCAAGGGAAAGGGCAATTACTTTATTCCCAATGGGAAGAAGTAATTATACAAACAAAAGTTCTGTACAAACTTTTGTCTCAACAACCGTTTGTTGAGACAAAAGTTTGTACAGAACTTTTGTTTGTTCGTTTCCCTGGATACGGATCCAGGGAAACGAACAGCCGATTACAGGCTGGTCCCATGGGCTCTGATAGCTTTTTCTCTTTAATGAATGAAATCATCACACAGCTATGTTCTTCTGTTGAATCAGCGCTTTGTTCACCTCAGTGTGTCTGCGATTACCTGGAAGAAATGGTGACAACAGCTGAAGAGCTTTGCTCAACTGTAACAGCATCTGGTGCATTCAGACACACAGCGGACTCTAGAGGAGAAAAAATATCCAGGAACAACAAATGAAAATTCTCCACAATCTGAAGAATTTTCTGCTATGTTTACAGCCTCAGTCAGTGATTTTCTGAAATTCTTAACAGGCTGACAATGTCAGCAAGGAATCAATGACACATGTTAATTTAACTAGCAGGAAATCAGGAATATTTGGAAAAATTTCCAGTCTGCAGTGCCAGTGAGGAGATGGCTGCAAACATGTTTGAATTGATTATTTCAACAGAACATGATCTTTCATTGTTTTCATAAGTGCTGTTCCACATCAACTTGAGCTGTAGTAACACTGTCTCTTTGCCAAGGCATGTCAATGTCACAACTTAAGACATGGATGGATTTCTTCATTGAGAAAAATGTTACATCTTTTTATCACGAAATATTTTATAAAAGGGTCATCCATCCATTTTCTTCACGCCCTTGTCCCTTAGTGGGGAGCGGTGCTGGTGCCTACCTCCAGCTAACGTTCCAGG
>NW_006800661.1:86975-89640 GCF_000485575.1 Poecilia formosa | reverse complement strand
GTTAAAGGGGAGTTTTCCTCTCTGCTGTTACTGCATGCATGTTCAGTATGAGGGATTGCTGACATCATCAACACAATGTAAGTGACTGCCTACTGTTGCTACATGTTTGTCCACGAGGACTGAAAGCTGCAAAATCTGACTTTTCTCAGACCTTCACATCCAGAGGAGCCATTTTACAACCAGTCCAACTAAATAAAACTCCTTTAGAGATGAAAAGCTCACCTGACATTTTAAAAAATGACAACTTATAATTTTTATTAAATATTTCTAAAACCACTAAACTTTTGCATAAAAGAGGACAGACACATTTTATTCTTTAGGCTGTTGATATTTGAGGAAAATTGTGTAAAAAACAAAGAAAAGAAAAACCATAAGATTTCCAATTGATGGTAGTATATTCTGCCTCTTGCACCAGACTCCTTCCATCTGTTGTTGGTGGTAACCAGGGAAACCACCTGCATTTAGACCTTTAAACAGAGCTTTGGCTGGGTCTGGCAGGGAAACAACCCAAAGCTATCCTAAAGCAATCTGAGGCACTTCTCAATCTTTCTATTTTTATTGAGATGCAGTTTTTCTGCCTAATTGTGTTTCTTCTGTTTTTACTTTAAAGAAAAATAATTCATCTACAAGAAAAGCTAAAAAAATTAATCAAGTGGATTTCATTTTGTTGGTCAAAGTCAGTGAGCCCGTCTTTCTGAATGACTTCATGCTGTCATTCCCAAATTTTCTTCTGGTGAATATTTGGTCAAAAATGACAGATGATGTCATAGGGTGCTCTCAGTACCAGACATGTGCATCACCACCAGTGCCTGTGATGGCAGACACTAAAAGCAGCCAAGACAACAGCACTCACCAGAGATGTTGATCAGCAACTCAACAAGTAACCACTTCTTCAACAGATGTAGAGCGGCCATTGCTGCCATGGAAACAGCAACCTGAAACTGACAGCAAACAGAGCAGGTTAGCAGAGACTGGAGGCAAACATGGTGGAGGAAGAAAGGACTTTAAAGGCTTTTCAGGTGAAATACACACAAAGTGGAACTACTTATCTCTAGTGGAGAAAGGTCTGAAGAATGGGGAATGGACTAAATGTTTATTGGGCTTCTACACAACAGCTACACACACACATTTATACACCACTACCCTGCACATAGGATACTTGGGCTCATTGATGTGTGGAAGTGGAGGACACAGCAACTGAACCATCAAATTTTTGACTGGAAGAAAGATTCACAGATATCCCTCCTGTTACTGTCGCAGACTCTGACAGCAAGGCACACTGGGAAATGACTGCAGAATCTGATATGTGCTCAGACCGTTTTCTGAGTCAGCTTCATCTAAACCTTCAACTTACTGCATGTTAGACCCCAACCAACCAGATGGCATACGGATGTTTCCTCTTTGTTTGCCTCATTGATTTTAGGGGGATTTGGTGAACAGACACAATGCAGCTGAGGGAATCAGGACTTCTGCTGCTTCTGATCACGTCTAACTGACACATCTCAGTTTGGTCATGATCAAATGTGGGGGACCAACTTTGGGCACCTCTGGCTTAGTCAGTCAGATTCTACTGTATAGTCTGTATTCTCTGTAATTGGCCGGTTTCTTTGTATTGGCACACTTTAATATGAGTTGGATTTCACAAGTAAGTATTAAATTTAAAAAAAATCTAATTCTTATTGAATAGTAATGAGACTGGAGCATGTGATCAGACCCAGTAGCGTGCTTCATAGAATTTCATGGAGATGACGTTTGCTGGTATAATTGTAATAAATCAATGATAAATAACATTATTCAACTGCAAAAACGGTTCCTGTATGTGGAGACATAATTAATGGGTCATTTAAATATTCCAACGGTCCACTTGCGGAAGCAGCAACGCAGAGGAACAGATCTACTGGGTTCTTTCCTCAAACGCCCAGCAGGCGATCTTCGCTGCGTTGCAGCAACAAAACATTCTCTCCATAAAGAGGAAGTTCGTCTTCCATTTGTGTTTTTCGATTATCAGAGCAGCTTGATTCATAAATCCCTGCGAAAGCTGTGAACAACCATCAGCTCACATGATTGTCAGCCTGTCATTTTAGTTTTCAGATTGTTTCTGTCTGTAAAAGGATCTAAACTGAGAGAGAACGAACAGGAAAGAGAATGGCAGAGCTGTTTAAAACAAAGACACAGAATAAGGTTAGAGAGCAGGAAAGCAGCAGCTTTACCTTGTCTATCTGTCACCTCCACATCAGCTGACTACTTCTTCTTCTTCTTCTTCTTCTTTCTGATTTTTACTGGCGGGTGACATCTAACGTTAAGATGTATTATCGCCATCTACTGTGCTGGAGTGTGGACCAGAGTGCCTCCCTTTAATCTACATTCTTATATATAATCCTGTTTCCTTCAAAAATGTAATAACTGCTTTATTTACTTTATGTTTAATTAATATCTTATTAAATTTTAATGTCTCTATATCATATTTTCAAATTTCTTTTTTAACTTCTCTCTACTTAATGTATATTTTTCACAATGAATTATTACATGTTCTACTGTTTCCATATCCCTACCACACTTACAACTACCTGTTGGATGTTTACCTATCAAATGTAAAGTTTTATTTAATCCAGTATGTCCAAGCCGCACTCTTGTCATTATTACTTGCTCTTTTTGATTTTCTCCA
>NW_006800661.1:79489-86965 GCF_000485575.1 Poecilia formosa | reverse complement strand
AAAGTAAACTAAACGAGAACAAACAACTGTTTGTTCACGTGGTTTTAAGGTCATGCTGCACATCAGCGTCCTTAATTGACAGCTGCTGCTTATATGGCTGGAAAACAGCAGTCTAGGTAGGAGACGCTGTCCGACGCTTTGTGGCTCCAAGCATGCTAATGAACATGCAGTTAGAAAGAGGGAACTGCCCAGGTTTCTATTCCAGAGCTACTTTCCAGAATTATTTTCCCAGGTCCAGAACAATGTCTGTGTTTAAGCAAAACAGACTGGCGAACTAGATCTATAAAACCCATCAAAGGAAAAGAAACATCAACTCTACTCAACTCCTTCCAATCTGGCAGGAAACACTCAGGCCATTGCCAACCATTTTCACTCTGGACTGGACCATTTGGAACGGACCTGGATTATTATTATTATTATTATTATTATTATTATTATTATTATTATTATTATTTTGTTTGTTTATTCATCACCATCAAGGAAATGACTGAACTTCCTGGATAAAGAGAAAAACAACAGCTTGGACTTCCTGAATTGCTCGGATTGTTTTGTAAATATTGTAAATATCAATACATATCACTAATTTTCCACCATACCGTTGTTTGTCTGTGTTTCTACAAATGGCCACACCCTCCAGCAGTCGAACCTAAGGAATATTCTGATTCAATAATTAACTAATTAATCATATATAAGTAATATCTGTTACACAAGGCTTTAATTAATTTATCTAAAGACCAAAGCTGCCAACTGCAGCAAGGCTAGAGGCTACCCAGAATAATCCCAAACAGAAAATAACCCACAAACAAATGTAGCAAAACAAAAACAGCACAAAACTGGGGAAACAAATCAGCAGGGTCTCCGCCAAGCTGCAGCAGCTTTCTGTCAGAGCTGGATGACTCCAGTCCAACCAGAGAGCTCCTACCAGCCTAACAGCAACAGGAGGTTCAGCTTGCCAGTATTTTCTATACATGAACAGTTGTCATGGTTTTGTACTATTGAACTATATGGATGCAATAAACACTATATACCCCTTTATGTTATCAACTGGGAAGGTGAAATTACAACCACACCCCACTGCAAACAGGAGACTCCAGTTTCTAAAGTCACAAATAATTTGAGTTAAACAACTGCAATGTCAGATCTTATACAGGAGAAACAATGCTTACTTAAGTTAGAGTTAAGACCACTGCAAACCAGCCAAACAACATTCATGCTGAAGAGTGACCATGTCTTGGCATAAAGAAAACTTCTTTCTTTCTTCTTTCTGATTTTTACTGGCGGGTGACATCTAACGTTAAGATGTATTATCAACATCTACTGTGCTGGAGTGTGGACCAGAGTGCCTCCCTTTAATCTAAATTCTTATATATAATCCTGTATCCTTCAAAAAAATTAATAACAGCTTTATTTACTTTATGTTTAAATAATATCTTATTAAATTTTAATGTCTCTATATCATATTTTCTAATTTCTTGTTTAACTTCTCTCTACTTACTGTATATTTTTCACAATGAATTATTATATATTCTACTGTTTCCATATCCCTACCACACTTACAACTACCTGCTGGATGTTTACCTTTCAAGTGTAACATTTTATTTAATCCAGTATGTCCGAGCCATAATCTTGTCATTACTACTTGCTCTTTTCGATTTTCTCCAATTATTTTGTATATGAAATAAATGACGACCTTTAGTTCCTCCCACAATTGTTGCCATTCAGATTTAATTTTGTTCTTAATAATTGATTTTATTTCAGATTTACCATACGCTATTTCCAAAATTCTACTTTGTTTTAAAGACCTTAGCTAAATGATCTGCCATATCATTCATTCCCTTCTATATCTTTATGAGCAAGTATCCATATAAACCTAATCTTTATTTGAGCTTGTATCATTCTAAATATAATTTCATAAATTTCATATACCAACTCCATATGACTTTCAGTGAGACATTTAAAATAGACATTAGTGATGATAATGAATCTGAACATATTAGAACTTCTACCCACTGTAAGCTCATCAATACTGCTAACATTTCCACTGAATATACAGCTAATGGTCAGATGTTCTTTGTTTCTTAAATATACCTAGTTCCGGAATAGCATAAGCAAATCCTGTTTTATTTGAGACTAAATCTTTTGAACCATCTGTTTATATAATTGTAAAAGATTTATAGATATTCTTAATTCTGTCATTTACAAAACTTACCCAATAATCATCTTTATTGAGCTGTATTTCTTTATAAACTTCTAAGTCAACATTCGCATATGGAAGCAACCAAAATGGTGTAATTGGATAAGACACCGCAGCACAGACTCTCTTTCCCTGTATACCTATTTCCCTAGCAGATTTATCTGCTGCCCATGCTAAACAGTCTATTTTAGCTTTTCCACTCTCCCAGCAAGGTCTCAATATTCTTACTACTGGATTGTTCTCCTCCTTATGTCCCTGAAAACTCACCCAATAATTCAACATAATTTGCTTTTGCCTTAAATATAAAGGAATCTCTCCCATTTCCACCTGCACTGCCAAAGATGGAGATGTCTTCAAAGCTCCACAGCATAATCTCAAAGCTTGATTCTGAATTACTTCTAATTTACTAATCAATGTTTTCGCAGCCTGCCTATAAACTACACATCCATAATCTAACACTGATCTGATCAAGGCAATATAAATCTTTTTTAAATACATTTTATTTGCGCCCCAATCTAATCCTGTTAAACACCTCATTATATTTATAGCTTTTTTACTTTTCCTTCAGTATACTTTATATGATCACCCCATAAGAGCTTGGATTCCTATAAAATGAAATTTACTTACTTTTTCTATTTTCCCCCATACATTTTTAAATCAATTTCCTCAGTTTTCTTCCTACTGAATACAACAGTCTTTGTTTTAACCCTTGGGTTTACAAATGGGGTCCCACTGACCCCACACCCGTATCACTTGTATCATTTGCCTCAGTCCTCGCACGCACAAGGGTTAACTACTGAGAATTTAACTCCCCTGTTATAGGCCCAATTTTCAACAGATTTAATAGCATTTTGCATTTTGTCATACACTAATCTTACATTTTTCCCTTTTCTCCACAAAGTTCCGTCATCAGCAAATAATGACTGCATGACATCCTGATCTACATCTATAATCATTAATCATGATTGAAAATAATAAAGGACTGATAATACTTCCCTGTGGAGTTCCATTATCAATTTTATATTTATTGGATCTTGTTGCTCCCATCTGTACCTGTATAACTCTATTAAACAAAAAATATTTAATCCAACTATAAGCCCTTCCTGTAATCCCCATTTTATATAATTTTATAAGCAACCCATCCTTCCATACCATGGCATATGCTTTCTCAATATCAAAAATTTTGCTACCACTACTTCCCTATTAATTTGAGCTTTTCTAATATCTGATTCTAAACACACAACTGGATCCATTGTACTCCTTCCTTTTCTGAATCCACTTTGACATGAAGACACAAGTCCTTTACTTTTTACATAATATGTAATCTTGTCAGTGATCATTCTTTCCCTAATCTTTCCTAAACATGAAGTAAGTTGCTCTATAACTTAGAGGGTTTGTTGGATCCTTTCCAGGTTTAATAATTGGCACAATAATTGCTTCCTTCCAATTAGAAGGTAATCTTCCTTCTTCTCAGATCTTGTTATATAAACCTAAACGTTTTTCTTCAGCCTGATTCCCTAAGAGTTTTAACATAATATAGCATATCTAATCTTTCCCTGGCGCTGTTAATTTTGATCTAAATATTGCTTTTTTAATTTCTTGCATAGAAAAAGAAACATCTATGACATTACCTGGAGTTGTTTCGCCTTCTAAAGTAAAATCATTTGCCCTTCTTTCTGCTCCCTCCTAAATTTCCCCTGTTCTGATAAATTATCTGAACTATGCATCTTTTTTTATTTATTTTATTCCCTTTATTTAACCAGGTAAACCTCATTGAGATCCAGATCTCATTTTCAAGAGGGACCTGGGCAGAAGTCTGCAATACACAGTAACCTGGTTACAAAATAAAATTAATTAATACATATTCACAAGTGTAAAACAGTAGAAAAATTGTTGCAAATGTTCTTCCCATTACTTCTACTTCCTCATCATTTGTTACTGCTGTTCCTTTTTCATGTTTTAGAATTGGGTTTGTTCTCTCATGTCTATTTCCCCTCATTTTCTTAATCATCCCCCATACATTAGCTGTAGGAGTTGTTCTGCCTATTGAGTCACAAAAATATCTCCATTTTGTTTCCTTTGCCTTTTTAATAACTTTACTTGCTTCTGCTTGACATTTTTTATACTCAAATTTTTAAAATGACGTGTTCTTTTCAATATTCTAAAAGCTCTATTTCTTTTCCTTATTGCTTCACTGCACTCTTGTGTCCACCAAGGTACCTCTTTCTTTGTGTTCTTACCTTTATTTACAGGAATTGTTATTTTTGCTGCTTTCAATATAACTTCTATAATCTTTCCCTCTATACTTTCTATATCTAGATTTAAATTGACTTCATTCATATATTTCTCACATAAATATTTTAATGCATTCCATTTTGCCTTACCAAATATCCATCTTTCCTGCCTTTCTATCACCTCCTTCTCTTTATAAATAAGAATTTTACAAAAAAATTGGAAAATGATCACTACCTACTGTTGTTTCTTGTTCTATTTCCCACTCACATAATCCAACTAAATCTCTAGACACCAGAGTTAAATTTACAGCTGAGAATTTTCTTGTATGCACATCTATTCTTGTTCCTCTTCCATCATTCATACACACTAATTGATTATCTTCCAACAGTTGTTCTATTACATCTCCATTTGTATCTTTTCTCTGCCCTCCCATAAACTGTTATGGGCATTAAAATCTGCACACCAAATAACTTTATTTCTATTTTGTCCCTGAATTTCTCATAATTTATCCAGCTCTAATCTTTCACATGGATTGTAATAATTTATTATAATAAATGGATCTCCATTTATCCAAATCTCCACAATTAAAAACTCATTGTCTTTTCCTCTCTTAACTACTCTAAATGGCAACCCCTCCCTAATGAAAAAGCCACATCCCCCACCATTACCTTCAATCTGATCAAATCTAATAGCAGAATAATTTAAGATTCTAAATTCTAATTGGGGTTTTAACCAACTTTCTTGTATACAAATAACCTCTGGAGCTTCTTCTAATTTATCAATAAAATGCTTTAATTCCTGTCCATTTGATATTAAACTTATTGCATTCCACTGAAGAATCAAGACCACAGCATAACTATCCGATCCATTCTGCCTCCTGACTGGCCTGAATGCTGAGGTCATCTCTCATTTCCTCCCATGTTAATTCATCAATGTTATGATTTGCTGCTGCTTTCACTATTACTTGAATTCTGTCTGATTTTGACTTAATTTCCATTGTTGCATTTATAACCCCTGCAATGAATATCACTAGTGTTTTTAAATCCACATACACTTTATTTTCTTTTGTTTGGTTTAACTCTGTATCAGTCAATCAATCAAATTTTATCTGTATAGCACATTTCAGCACCAAGGCATTTCAAGGTGCTTTAGATAATTAAAGAAAAAAAAATAAGAACAGTATGTGACATTGAATAAACAGTAAGAAAGAGAAAGATTTTTTTTTTTTAAACATACTTTTGTTACGGAATTTAAGCGCCTGTTGTCGCCGGACTCCGCCGTCCGTTTAACACGGGTATTATCCAGGCCCCGTCGCCTGTTTTCCCCCAAGATCTGTTCTTTGCTTTACCATTTTAACAGCTTCTGGATACTATAGTTTATTGCGTATTCTGACTTGTTGAACCTGCACCTCCTTCTTCATAACTTCACAACCCCCATACGCCACACTGTGGCTGCCACCACAATTACAGCATTTTGGCTGCTTGCTCTTATTGCACTGTTCATATTCATGATCCTCTCCACATCGTGTCTTCTCTTTCCTTTACATGTCTGCGCTGTATGACCAAATCTTTGACATTTAAAGCATCTGATTGGTCGTGGGACTTACATCGTAGGTCAAATATCCTCAATAGTCTCTCTGGAAGTCTTTCTTCATCAAATTCCACCAAAACACTTTCACTGTTCACTTTCTCTCCGTTTTTAAAGGTCTGAAGTCTTCTTACATCTTTAACTCTTCCTCCTCTAAGATTTTATTTTATTTCCTCAATTGAAACCTCAATCGGGATCAACCAAATCACTCCCTTCCTCCATTTACTTCCTTCTTCTAAACTTGTACCAAACTCACGCTTGTCACTTTATACTTTCCTACTTCTTTCATCCTATATGCTCTGCCTTTTTGTTCTTCTGTATTACAACTTATCATTAAGTTTCCATCTCTTAGAACTTTTGCATTAGTAATGTCCCCTACTTCGTTCTTCAGAACCGTGGATAGTGGACTGATCATTTGCAGAGCCGTTGACTCTAACAATTACTTTGAACTCCCTTATTTCCTTCTCCATTTCTTCTTCAGACTCATCCCAGATTTTCATTACTTTTCCCCTCTTTCCTACACCTGCCGTCGCTAAGAGTTTCTTCTTTTTGGACTCATCCTTTCACTACTTGATGTTTCACTGCTCCTGTCACTCTCATTATACTATTTTCTCACTCTGAAGCACAGCTTTGTCTACCCGCCGTAGTCTTTGTCCAAAGTTCTTTCACCAATCCACGGGATTTCCCGATAGCATCTTGAGCATTTCCTCAACGCCGACTTCCAGAAGTCCAAGATATTCTTATTTCTTTATCTTCATCTTCCTCTCTTTCTGCTCTCAATTTCAACTTTTTAACCATCAATATAAATTTGTTTCCTTTTTCCTCACCAGCCGCCGTCCTCTACCAAGTCCAACAAGCTGCACACCAGATCTACGCATAAAGAACACAGGTGAAAGAGTTTCTTTAATGCTCCACACCCCTGTTGGGAGTTAATTGGATGCTAGGTGTCCTCAATCCTAGAGGGCAGGCTTCGTGCTGCTACACTTTGTTCATGTAGATTTTAATATTTGTGTACTTATGTTATTTTGTGCCCAGTGTTTTCAATTTAAACATCAAAACAGCTAAATCTAATCATATAATTTAGCTAAATGAAACAACAGAACATAATACAATCTAAACACAGTGTAACAGACCGTTATCAAAAAAACAGAGCAACTCACCTCCATATTGAAATGCAGCAAACATAGAGCCCATGCTTGCACTGTCAACTTTTTTATCCAACGCCTTTTTTTCTTGTTACATCTTTTATCACTTAAAATAAGTTCACAAAATAAAGACTTTTTATTGGCCCTATAGTATGGGTTCTTAAACAATGTGCACAACACATTGTGAAAAAGTCTTCAGCAATAATAAACAATGAGTTTATAGACCCTGCCAATAACATATCCAACAATCAATCAAATTTTATTTGTATAGCACATTTCAGCAGCAAGGCATTTCAAAGTGCTTTACATAACAAG
>NW_006800661.1:70753-79434 GCF_000485575.1 Poecilia formosa | reverse complement strand
TCAGTATAAAGCGTGCCAGAATCTTTCTGCAAAACAACAGTAGCACGCCATTGGTTGAAACTTTCCAACACACTGATGAAGAGGGAAAAGTATAAAACAGGTCGAGATTAAGACTTCGGGGAGATTTTTTGTGACAAGACGATGACAATGAAGATTTTTGTATTGAACTGAAGAAACTGTAACGAGGTATCCGTGGTAGTGTAATAAATCTCCGGCTCGTCTATGGCCTAGCAGCAAGAACTACGTCTCTGTGCGTTATTTCTTTTACTTAGATATTTAAGAGTATAGCCACCTTTCTAATCCTCAATAGCTGCTCCTGCCATGTGGCTGGACACCACTCGCAGTATGATCAAACCTGTTATACCTAAGACTTTGTATTGGCCCTATGTTATGGGTTCTTAAACAATGTGCACAACACATTGTGAAAAAGTCTTCAGCAATAATAAACAATGAGTTTATAGACCCTGCCAATAACATATCCAACAATCAATCAATTAAATTTTATTTGTATAGCACATTTCAGCAGCAAGGCATTTCAAAGTGCTTTACATAACAAGAATATGAACACTGCTATATACAAATAAACCCTCATATCTACACCCACCTGTCACCTCCTTTGCGTACACACTTCCCAGCCTGGACTACAACCACAATGCTAGCACATCCAGCTACGGAAACATAAGTCAACACACACACACGCACGCAGACGCTAAAACATCAAGAGGAGCAGAACAGATACACATATGTATTAGTATAATGTGTTGGTGCAGCAACAAGACCCAAGCTGTACTGTTGTGGTTCCCAGCATGCTCAAAGTAAGTAAACCTTCGTATTTTTTGGGTTGGTCAAACAGGAGTAAGTCATGACATTAAATATTGCTCTATATTGATATAATTGATTGTTTACATGTTCCACCTGTGCACCAACATTTCACAGTTGTTATTCACTTCTCAACTGTGCTTTCTGAGAGAAAATGAAAAGGCAAGTTCAATCAGGTATGATACATGTCAGAATTAACATGCACTTCTATAAAAGATGCAATGTTAATTATGCCTTCATCAACATAAATACATATTAAAAATCCAACTTACAACAGTTCAGCAGTCAATGTTTCTCAAAAATGTGGAAGAATACTACAGTAAATTATGAATAAATACTGCTCTTTTTTCACCCTAATTCTGTAAATATAGTTTTTTTTACTACTTTACCTTTTCTTTTTTTTACCATTAGTAATGCTACTGACTCAAAATCTCTTTTGCAAGGGAGTCCTGACCATGACAGCAACACAATTGTTCCACATTGTTTTGATGTTTGTTTAAAGCAGAGGTATCCAAACTTTTTGAAAATCTGTCAAACTGAAAGTAGGTGTTGGCCATATAAACTCCATTAGTGTTATTAATATTATAGTAAAAATAATTTGAGTTTTGTGGTCTTAGATTCACATTAAATTAAAAGTTTTGATTTTGTTTTCCGCATCTGTTTTTAAGGCCCTTGACTCAATGAAAAATTGTTTATTTGTGGTTGCACCCCAAATACAGAGGCAATAAGTTACTTAGATGTTTGTGAGAACTTGTTTGTAAAAAAACAAAAAAAAATTAAAATAAGCAAAAAAAGAAAAAAATATTAAATATATATTTGTGTATGGTTTCCATTTGCAACAAGTTTGGTTTGCAAAAGAAATACAACTTTAATTCAGTAATATGTTTTTGCTGTTTTTTTTACACAAAAATTCTAAATACTTTTCCAAAGCACTATAAATTAATATTGAAAGAAGCTTCTGTGCTAGAAGATATAGTGACATAAGCAAAAAAGTAGAATTGTTTGACCTTCAAAAGGTCACAGATATGCAAGGAAACAAGAACAATTTTCTTTACCACAAATCTTTCCAACATAAGTCATTTTTTAAAACTAGTTTCCACTAAGCTAGCAATCATTTGCTAACACACCATTAGCAAATGAACAAAGCAAAAAAGTAAAATGAACAAAATCATGATGTCTCTAGTTTGAGTATGCTTTCTGTGTGTTCGATAAATCAGAGCAGTGCAAGCAGTTTATTTTAACAGTAAGGCAGTCTAGATAGAGAGGAATTCTTCCTTACACCTTGGCAAGTTGTGACATAATTTCCTGCACGGGTCATGGTAGACGTGAAGTTAGTTCTTCTGTAATGCATGAGTGTATTTGAAGCATGTCCACCCTCCTACAATATTGTCAGTAATCACTCACGAAGACTGTGTCTAAAACACAAGGTCATAGAGAACTTTGTGCCTGGAACTGTAGTGTGTTCAGTTACAGCAGCTTCCCCCTCCAGAGAGCAACCTTCAGACAGAGAAGTGCTTTTGTTAATGTTGTTAGACTTGTGATATGCAATTCATTAAACATTAATTATCACCAAAGAAGTACGCCTTGAATGTTGTACTTGACATAGCAGTGGTATAATTGGTACTAGGAGAGGGCTCTGGCATTGCACAGCACCACCTGGAGGAGAGAGGATGTAAAGGAAGACATTTTCATTCATGTAAGTTTGTGTGTATTATTAGGATAAATGACATGCTCCTGATGTAACCTCAGAGCATGAACGTGAAACAAATTAAAAAACCCTCACCGAATTTTATAACCCGTAATCATAAGTTTACTTAGTGAGTGTTTTAACCTAATATCTACTTTTTAATATACGTAAGCAAGAAATTCACTCTAATGCTGATATTGTATAGATTGCACCTTAATCAGTGCTTTGGTTTAAGAGAAAAGTTTGTGGTTTGATGTAAGGATAAACTCTGTAATGAACACCATGTTTATCTTCTCATTGCAGCATCAAAAATTTAGTTTTCAAATTTTGAGTGTTTGCTTGTGGATAGGAATGAGAAAATTTGAACTCAAAGTCAAATAAAAACAACAGCAGCAATTTCAGTCTGGTGGTTCTGGCCTTGATACTTCACCTTATTTGTCTTTACTTTGAGCCAGTGTTCACAGCTAAAAGTCCTTAGAAAATTAAAATGGCCCTAACTTATAAAAGGATATTCACAAATAATTTCTTAGCAAAAGCAAGAGTCAGTAAATACATTTAAATCAAACAGACTTTCAACAACAGTTTAATATTCAAAGATGGATCTTAATGATTAAAGCATGGGTGGGCAATTATGCCTTCCACGGGGTCACATGTGGAGGGCCAGGGAAAATGCCTGAATTTAACTTTGCATAATATTAATTGTCTTTCTGTATTTAAAAGCAGTAAGTGGCATTGTTTTGACAAGCTGGTAAATATGGTAATATATATTGTGAACACACAATGATACATAGAGGTTGTTTCTGGTAATTCAATCAAATTATCAGGCAAAATGTAAAATACCATTTATGACTCATTATAGCAGTGATTATTTTCAGTCATTTTCACCCTAAAACAAATGTTGAGTATTATATGCCATTGGAAAGTGTTAGGATTGTGGGATGTTTTTAGTTGTTTTGGGGTTTGATATATTGCTTCTAGTTTAATTATAATTGTTTTCCTTAGACTCTTGCTTTGATTAGATCAGCATTGTCTCTGTTTTACTTTAACTCAGTTCTTTCTTAATGATTCAAGTTATGTTTGTTTTTGTGTCTAGTTATTTAAAGTTAGTGTTAGGTTTATTTTTCCCTGTGTACTCGCCCCCACACTCTGTACCTCTCTCTCTCTCTTTGTTCAGCCTGCCTTCGGCACTCTCCCCTCATGCCTTCAATTAGTCAGTCCACGCCCATTGTTCAAGTATTCACTCTCCCAGTACTCATGAAGCCTTTTGACACATTGCCAAACTGTATTGATACTGGGTCACTAAATACTGACACCTGCTGGACCTTAAAAGTCCTTACAGACAGCCTTAGTTGACACCATCAACAGACACTGATTTGATGACATAGTATAAACAATAGTATACTTTAAGTTATTGTATTTGATGTTGTATTATTTCCATATCTTAGTTTGAATATAACATATCTTTGATATGAACATACATTTGTGAACATGTGTCATAATGTAAAAATCTAAGTGAATGTGTTGTGAATGAAGATGCATGTGGACTGGAATTTTTTTTTATCTTTGTCCTTTTTAAAAAAAATTATTTAAAAAATACATTTCCCAATGTTTTGAAATTGAGTCTTACACTTTTTAGATACAATAAAAAAATAAATAAAAAAAACACCTCCACACATGCCACAGATGAGGCTGAAGTGCAAAGAAATTGTAAGGAAAGGTGGAAGAGGTGGATCAATTATCTTTTGGTTGGTCCCAGTATCTCATAAGATACATCCATTTGGAACCTCAAAAGGTCAGAGGTTCTTTTGGCAGATGCATCCTGTTGACAGATTTATAAAACACAGTTTGGTGCATGAGTGTGTGTTCGAAAGAGTTTCTGTATTGGTCATGTGACTTCCTTGTAGCGATACGTATACCGACACGAGGTTTCACTCTGAGCTAGACACATGTGTCAATGCATCAGTGTTGTCGGACCCATCACTAATAAACACCAAAAGCTACCCGAGGCCTCTGTCTGCTGCATTTGGGGCCACTTTAAAATTACATATCATTGCACTGAGGTTTTTCATTCAATTGTTCAACTCACGAGCCAATGAACCGTCCAGCCTCATTTGCTCTCCTGCGACATCAAGTGGACAATATTATGCAAATAGGGAATGTGAAACATGATATATGTGAAGCCTGGAATTGAATGTACAAGTAAATAACATTTGTGATACTGATACATAAATTCTGATTATAATCTTAATCTGTTTATATGAAACAATGGCTGGGATAAAAAGAGTAAAGCAAGAGGAAATGGCGTGTTTCCATTATTACGCAAATTGCACCAACATCCTACCAGAGTACAGCAGTAGATTAAGATGGGGGATTCCATAATTTCCATCTTCAATGATCTTACCCCTCAGATGGCAAAAGCCTGGGCAGCCTTCAACGACATCAGACACCATCTTAAGAGGTTCCAGACATACAGTTTGGGCTGCTCCACCCAGCTCATCTCCAGATCACTAGAGGAGATGTTACTAAAGACATTACTTTGCCTGTGGATGCCTCTACCTTGGTGAAAACACTCAAGATAAAATAAAACTGACCTCACCACCTTAAAGTTAAGTTCTGGTCTGAATCCAAACACAGCTGCAGCCGTGTTTCCCTTTACATCTGCACATCCAAAGTGACTTTTGGCAGTGATGTAGCATTTACATTCATAAAAGTTTTCCAGCTGGTTCTGAGTATTTAGGAATACCTGCCCCGTTCTTAGGCATGCTTCTGTCTGTACATGTTTGCAGGAGCGCCAACTAAGCTGGGATGAATTGAGGATGATTGTTTAGAGCAGGGGTCACCAACTCCAGTCCTCGAGAGCTACCATCCTGCAACTTTTAGATTCACCTCTGCTCCAAAATGTCTGAATTCCCTCACCACCATTCATTCCTCTCTGCAATAGGTTGGAAATGAGCAGTTTATTTGATCCAGGTGTGTTTGAGCAGAGACGCATCCAAAAGTTACAGGATGGTACGACTGGAGTTGGTGACCCCTGGTTTAGATGTTTGCCACCAAGGTGGAAGCTCACTCTGCAATCTTGCACATATTTTTCTCCTGCTCAACCCTCACAAGTTTTTGGCAAATGTACTTTCACACCATATAAAGTGAATTGGAAGGAATAGCTTTTATCTGTGTAATCTCTAGGCAGCACATTCTCTGTAACTGGAAATCAACTATAGCTCCATCCTGCCATGATGTGGTGAGTTTGTAGTGGTGAGAATGAACGCTGAGACCCAGATGATGATGATGAATTTAATAAAGAGAGCTCAAAACAGTCCAACACAGGCTGCACGGCAGAGAGTTAGCACACAGCTAATTACCGGTAGCAACTGAAAAACTGAGGACTGAGTAATAGAGCTAAACCAACACAGGACTTTACAGTTCGACTGTGATGGCAGGCAGGCAAACGACATTCGATGAGGATCCGACAAGAGACAATGACAACAGGTGGGTTTATATACACACGGAGGTTAATCAGGAAAACTAGACACAGCTGGGATCAATCAACAGGGAGGACAGGACATCACAGAGACTAACGGGGAACAGGATCACAATAAACACAGAAAAAAACAAAAATAAACACAGAAAACTCAAATCCTAACACATCCAGTATAAAGTGGATAAATGAAGTCATGTCTTTTCTAAAAGTGGAGAAAATTAGCTATACAAAAATGGAAACTTAAATTCTGTACTAAATGGAAACCATTTGAGTTTATCGCTTCAATTATCTTTCACTACATTTTACTTTTGGAGATGTTCTGAATGTGTTCTTTGTTACTGAAAATATGCTTCTTGAAGTTAATGATGTATACAATTTGTTTATGCTCAACATTTTTGCTGAGATATGTAAAAACGTATGTTCTATATGCAAAAATCCGAATTACAAAAAAGATATGCGTTTGGTTCATTGTCACTGACCTAATCTCTGAGACACCTTTACAAAAATTTAAGTCTCTAAATCAGAGGTGGGCAATCCTGAACCTCGAGGGCCGGTTACAGGCAACTCTTAGATGTGTCCCTGGTCCAACACACATTAATAAAACATATATAGTCATTGTGACGTGGTTCTGTTATGACTTGGACAAACAAAACGACTGCCCTTGGGCCAGAGATCACTTTAGTGAAATTTATTAAGCTTTTCTGTAGGTGAACAAAGATGGCAGGTGCAGAACATATACAAAGGACATCCAAGGCAGGTTAAAAACAGACTAACAGCAGTACCTTCAATGCAAGACTCCATCACCTTCAGTGTTGCTTCTCAGGAGTATAGACACAGACTGACTCAAAGTGGAACAGAGCCCAGCTTTTAAAGCCACAGGCTCCGCCCACAGACAGACCAAACAAGCAAAAACAACTAAACAGTTACTTCTAACTCAAATAAACTCCTAAAGGATACAAAATAATAATAGTAATAATAATAATATAATAATAATAATAATGATAAAATAAATAAATAAATAAACTTGTAATCAAAAATACAATATTTAATTTACCGTAACAGAAAACACTCCGTACATTCCGATGACATCACTACGTCATCACGACTCTCTCCTGGCGCGCCACAATCCGGAAACAACCCGGCTCTAAAACAGAACTGGGAAAATGTTTGGAACTGAAAACAGATTAGGATGGATATGTTAACTGAAGCAGGAACACCGTGTGTGCACCCATGATGAACCGCGTCAATTTAAGATGCTACAAAAAGTAAGTTAGTGATTGTGTATGCTCGTGTATATGTGTGTGTGGGCATGCTCGTATGCTGACATGGACTCATAATTAAGTCCCAGTCATACACACACACATTGTTGTATCCTTAGGCAAGACCCTTTGCGCTACTGTGTACCTCATACAATGAGAGACATTGATATGCATAACATGCCGGCTCACCCGGCCAAACAAGGTCTGCATCAGGTGCTGGAGAACCAGAGCACCTTGATGAAAAATGGGCTCCTGGGACAAGACGGAAATGGGTGAGAGATGAAAACATGGATCTGTTGGAATGCTACTACTCAAATAACCCTAGGCAGAGGGGTTATATGCAAAGACATCGATATCCCCAGTCAACACTAACTGCCAAACAACTAGTAGCTCAGTGTTCCAACATCCACAAACGGCAACTGCTGTCACAACTTGAGATTGACGAGGTACAACACAAATGCTACAGCAAGGGGGAGCCAGGATGCCAGGTCCAGAGATTGGGTATGCAGCCACAATAATGAACGAACCATCAAAGCTGAACGAGGCAGCAGCTGACCTGAGAGATAGAATCGTGGCCCGAATGATGGCTGAGTGAAGTACCATCAGAAAGTCTCATTGAAAATGTGAATGCAGCACTGAGATTGATACCTACCAACACCATAATGGAAACCAATGAGCTGATGTACAACTCAGCATCAGTGATCCTGGAGATGCTTGGCTATAAGAGCAACCATGAGAGCCATAAGATCCAATACCCACCATGGAAAAGACAGTTAGAGGCTAAAACCAAGGTAACAAGGAGGGAAGTGAGCCAACTGTCAGAACTCCAAAGAGGTGCGATGGAAAGACCAGTACCTATACAGTACAGCCATATGCCCATTCCTGAAGCACTCGAAACTGCCAAACAAAGGCTCCAAGCTAAAGAGATACACGAAGAGAATGAAGCCAGAAGGATTAACCGGCTCTTCTCCACCCAACCGGCTAAAGTGTACTTTCAATGGCAGGATAATAACAACAGAGCAGACCCACCAAGGCTGGAGACTGGACAATACTGGAAAGGGATATGGAAAAGGGAGGCATCCCACAATAACAATGCACAGTGCCTAATCTCTCTATGAGAGAACCATAGCAACCTCCCTGAGCAAGCTCCGGTAACCATCACTGTGACATCTGTCCAAGAAAGAGTCTCAGGTATGAAAAACTGGACAGCACCAGGACCTGACATGATCCATGCCTACTGGCTAAAGAAACTCACTGCCCTCCATGAGCGACTGGCAGCTCAAATGAACCAGCTGCTACAAAAAGGGGCTCACCCTGAATGGTTAACTGAAGGGCTAACAATCCTGATCTAGAAGGATCCCTCAAAGGGTTCAGTCCCATCCAACTACCGACCAATAACCTGTCTCTCTGCAACATGGAAGCTCATGTCAGGCATCAT
>NW_006800661.1:64642-70285 GCF_000485575.1 Poecilia formosa | reverse complement strand
AAATAATGTGAACATGTACCATAAAGTGAAAATTTAAGTGAATGTGTTTGGAATAAGAATGCATGGAGTTTTTTTCCACAAATTTTTATTTAAAAAAATGTTTTTACAACATTTTTAAATTTAACCTGTTAAGCTTTTTTGACAAAACTTCTGCTGTAGAAAAAAATTAAGTAAACACAACATTTACAGCGAACCCTTGTTTTTCTTAGGGGTTGCGTTCCGAAAATAACCCGTGATAGGCGAAATCCGTGAAGTAGTTACCTTTATTTTTTAGTTATTACATAGCATAAATTAATACTCTACATTGAAACCAAATAACAAAACCTGTTTTCAGATCAGCGGATGTGCGTATGCATCAATCGGGCCTTAATGTGATCCGGAGTCATTAAAGTGTCTCCTCCAAGCTGCTTTGTGAGACTCACAGCTGTATCTACGGCAGAGTGATGGATCTTGTCAAGCCTCCGGACGGGTTCTGCTGCCTCTGGCCACAGTTTGTTTTCCAGCTGGCATTCAAAGTTTCAGTTTCCATCTCCTGAATGGCCAATCTGTATTAAATACCGTAACTTTATTGGCACTCAGGTAGAGAAGAAGCGCGGAGACTGTTTTTACCAATCATACGGTCAATCAAGACGCAGAACACTGTGGACAAAAGCTGCACAAAAAAATCTGCGAAGCAGCAATACCTTGAAAGGTGAACCGCATTATAGCGAAGGTTCACTGTATATGAAATAATTTATAAAGAGCAACTGAGTAATTTGTAGAATGGCTGTATATCTGAGTTTATCTAGGTGTATCTGGGACTTCATTCTCATGCCTCATAATGCCTCAGCATTGAGGAGGTGGATTTATTTAAATAAGACAGTTTAGTCAAACATATGCGACACTTAACCTGCAGAACACAATATGAAAATGAACTAAGAGTCAGTTTCAGCTGGATTTGGATTCAGATAGATCAAGTAGAAACTGACAAGAACCGGATGAAACAACAAAAATGAAAACAAATTTATTTTCCAATATAAGATCAAAATGGTCCCACACTGTGGAAACCTTTTGTCTGAGGCTGCTCCATAGTTGACACTGTTCCGTAAAAGATCAAGAATTCGTTTGGCAAATAGTTTTGACAGATTGACAGATTTGCTTCCTTATAAACACAGTTTGGCGCTTTAATGTCATTTCGAAACAGTTCACGTGACTTGCTGAAACCAATACGCGCACCAAGACGGGTTTTGGTCTATGGGCTGGACACATGCACCGACGGATCGGTGTTGCCGGACCTGCAAAGCAGTGTATAAGTGTTCCAAAAGAGGGTGCTGTTGGTACCACCGCAATCCTGAAATGTTTGTCCTGCCGGGGACACCATAGTGCAGGGGATTTTTGTGCACTAACTGCAGTATTCCTTATAGCAGCTCCGCTAGCCCGATGTAAAATAAACATTACTATACCGAGATATTTCTGTTGGTTCAGATTGTCAGTTAAGCACAAATTACATTTTCTTTCTGGTGATGTTTGATTGTTTTGTATAAAAAAGAACACGGTGGAATGCTGATAGTGTGTTTACTGCCTGTAAGGTGGACGAATAAACGCGCCAAGGTCTCCCCACAACTAAGATCCCTGTGTCCGATTCCTCTTTTCTGCATGGATCACATCCCATCTTCCCACACAAAATAAAACAANATGCGACACTTAACCTGCAGAACATAATATGAAAGTAAACTAAAAGTCAGTTTCAGCTGAATTTGGATTCAGATAGATCAAGAAGGAACTGACAAGAACCGGATGAAACGACAAAATTAAAACAAATTTATTTTCCAATATAAGATCAAAATGGTCCCACACTGAGGAAACCTTTTATTTGAGGCTGCTCCATAGTTGACACTGTTCTGTAAAAGATCAAGAGTTTGTTTGGCAAATGCTTTTGACAGAATGACAGATTTGCTTCCTTATAAACACAGTTTGGCGCTTTAATGTCATTTCGAAACAGTTCACATGACTTGCTGAAACCAATATGCGCACCGAGACGGGTTTTGGTCTATGGGCTGGACACATGCACCGACGGATCGGTGTTGCTGGACCCATCACTAAGCATATATATACATCTTGCTGAGAAGTTGTGTTTTAAGTCAGTTTTGTCTTATCTCAAGTGTAATAAGATATTTACTCTAGAAACCAAACCAAAAATACTTGGCAAGACTCGGTGTTCTTGCAGTGTAAGAAGTAGAGTTAAAAGGCAAACATTTTCTTATAAAGAAGGGACCTAATTCTCATAGATCCTGCTGGGAAAATGAAAAATGCTCTGACAAACACAGGGTTGAACTTTTTGGCCACAGATAAAACAGCCATTGTTATGTACTACCAATGGTGATGTAACCCATATTATTCTAATGGATATGAATTACAGCCTATAATACACCTTAAGTGGCAATAAATGGTTTCAAAACACCCTGAAGCTACAGTGATGTGCTACAGAAAATGGGCTAAAACAACCAAAAAAGAAGAAAAAAACGTTTTGTGGTCACTTTATTAATAAAACTGTTTTCTTTTCAATGGTGGTACACAGCAAAGATGTTCAAAGATAGTGGTGGCATTATCTTGATCTGGGCTTATCGTGTTACTTCATCCGAAGAGTGCAGTAGGCAAGATAAGATTTTGAGAACCTTTTCAAGGCAGAGTGGGCGAGTGTTGACAAGTCAACATGTGATCCTAAGAGCCTCAGATGCAGGTGGCTAACTGCAAAATCAAAAGATGCGTATGCAACAATGTTAGTTTAAGAGTCTCACCAATATTGTAGAAGCAAATTTGCCCTATTTATTTTTCTGACACTTGAAAAATAAAGTACTTCCTGTTTCATAGAAAAAGCTAACTAGTGCAATTTAGCCCAAACACAAAGCAATTTAGTTCATTCAAAATCAACCCATGGACAGGATTTAAAGGAATCAATCCATAGACAGTGCATTGCTACATTTATTTGATCTGTTTGTCAGTAATCTTTGACTTCTCCCTTGTGTGTGTTCATCTCATCCAACAGCCTCTTCCAGTCGTGCAGTCCACGAGCAGCGGTCTTTTGAGCGCAAGACCGAGGAAGATGATGGGAAAGTGAGTCACGATTAAAGACAAAATGCCTTTTTTCTGTTTGGATCTGATTTTCCTGAACTCGTTCAGTGGATTGAGAGGAAAGTTCTTCATAATGATTGGGTTCAGTGGGTGCACTTGAATGGATGAGGGTGTGTCACCATGAAGACAGGCAGAGTGACAGAGGCTGTCTCGCCTCATGTTCATCCACTCACGCACCCCTGTTGTCACAACATAGACAGCTGAAACTGAGGGTTGAAAAACTGCTGTGCTAGGGAAGCTAAAGGGTTAACCTAAGGATTAGATTGATCTTGAATAAACCCTACATAGGGGCCATATTTTCACTTCAGTGTTGAGAAAGGCTCTAGAGCAGCCTTTCTCAAACTACTCTAGAGCAGTATCAACTGATGGTCCGTGGGCGCCCCCTAGTGGTCCTGAAGTGCTGCACGTGAACGATCATTTTATTTTACGTGAGGTTAGTTCAAAGTGCAACACTATAATTAGGTTACCAAAGGATTGTGTCAAAATTAATGATGGAAAACTGACTTAAAACTGGATCGCTCAAAAGAAAAGCTGCAGATGCCAGTGGAAAGAAAACAACTCCTTGAATATTATATGATCAGAGGAAACTGAGTCAGAGCTACTGAGTGTTGATGTGTCTGTCGTTCACTAGTGATTGGATTCCTTTGAATGGGAGGAATCACTCCAGTTGGTCAGAACTGTTCTTTGTTTTTTTTATGAATGATGCTCTGCTTTCAGGTCAACAACTATTCTTATTTTTAATTAATTAAAAATATAAAATGAATACAATTGCTAGAAATTAGTTAATGATTTTTATATTTAATGGCGCAGAAAAGGATTTTTTGTTTCTGTTAAACACAAATAGCCCTAAATATTGTTAATGTACACAACACTTGGTAGTATTGAAAAACGTTTTTTATTTTCATGGATTAAAAAGCTTGCACTCCACACTTTCACAATCTGGAACTAACTCAAAATGCCCAAGTGGACATGTTCATGGCTTTGTTGTTCGCCAGTCACATTTCCCAAACAGCACCACTCTTCTCATTAAGATGAACAAAGAAAACAACAGTGCATGAGGTAAGAGACTAATATTTTCATTACAGGTTATATATAAATATTAAGATGTGTTATCGCAGGGACGATTTCAGGTTAGGTGATCCGTGACTGTTAAATGGGTTAAGTGGTCCTCAGCCTGAAAAGGTTTCAGAAACACTGCTCTAGAGGAACCCTGCACTGTGTTCCAGCAGCAGTCAGCAGTGTCTTTGTCTTGTGTTGTAGAAGCAGGCTGTGGTGACGTGGCTGGGAGAGTTTCAGCTGCAGTTCTACACCACCCATTTCCTCACTGCAGGATATGATCTAGACACCATTAGCCACATGACCCCTGAGGTAAGGTCATGACCTCTTCATCGGTCCATCACGGACCTGGCTCATCATGGGTCTTCTGTCTGTGTCAGCCATTCTTCATTTATCTACCTGTTATTACACATTCAGATCGTCCAGTCTGATTTGGCAGCACAGATTAACTGCTTAACTTTTACTCTGCATGAAGAGGAGGATTTCAGAGAACAAATGGCAGATGCAGTTAGTTCCCTCAAGTCCAGAAGATGCAAGAAATATGCAAATATTTTTGCATAATGTTGCAGTTCTCTTTGCTTCAGCAACAAACACATATGACATAATCCACACTAAAGGCAGTGAACACTCATTGGTGCTTACACTAACCAAAATGTTCTAGAAGACATGTCACATGTAACTCATGTAGTAATGTCAAACTAGCATCAGATCATTTCTATATTATGAAAAAAACTTTATGCTAGTGGTGAGCACCTTATGTGTCTAAGTACATTTCTCTTTCAGGATCTGACAGCAATTGGTGTTATGAAGCCTGGACATCGAAAGAAGTTATTGTCAGAAATCAGCAAGGTGCCCTCCACAGACTGGCTGCTTGACCACAAACCTGTAAGGCATTTCCAGGGCTGTGTGAATTTTTGGCAGCAAAAGTATTGTGCTTAAGTTTTGAATCACGTTTAATTTAGGGTTAGGGTTACTCTATATTTTGTAAGGTCCAAACTTTCTTGAAACTACAAAGGCTTGAAAAAGTATTCATATCCCTTGAACCTTTGCATATTTTGTCAAATTACAACTACAAACAAACATATTTCATTGTAATTTTATGTGAAGTCCAAAGAAAATTACATGATTCAAAACATTTCTGGCAAATAAAAAATGAAAGTGCAGTGTGCAAAAGTATTCAATAATCAAATTCTCTTTGTATAGCACATTTCAGCAACAAGGCATTTCAAAATACTTTACATCATGAAAACACAGTCATGCAACATAGAATCAACAATCGAAACATTACATTTGTCAATGCCATCGTTAAATTCTTAATCAATTATGTTTCACCTAAACAGGTGAGTTTTTAGTCTAGATTTAAAGGGACTCAGTGTTTCAGCTGTTTTGCAGTTTTTTGGAAGTTTGTTCCAGATTTGTGGGGCATAGAAGCTGTGCGCTGCTTCTCTATCTTTGGTTCTGGTTCTGGGGATGCAG
>NW_006800661.1:58405-64632 GCF_000485575.1 Poecilia formosa | reverse complement strand
TTGCTAAGGGAAATCATGTATCTGAAAATAAATTAAAACATTATGTGGGCAAAAAATTCTGTAAACCACATATGTGCTACCTCAATCAAAATTGCTGACATTTGACATGCAAAAAAATCTTTCAGATTACATAAACAATACCTTACCAGGTACTTCTCTGACTTCAGGATGACACAGGGACACCTTATAAAACCAATTTTAACTGAGGTTGCACATATGTGCTTTACATGATTTTTTGCCCACACAATATTTTTTTTTCAGATACATAATGTCGTTTTGCAAATTAATTAACACAAAGCTTTAGCCTCTTATAGCCGCCGGAGAGAAACTTGATGTGTGAATCAAACATAAACTGGAGATGTGCTTTTATTTTGAAAAGAGAGCGCCATAACTTGTGCTGTCGCCACATTAAAATCGAGTGCAGGCTGGCTTTACTGCCATTTCCGAAGAGACGGCTACCTTTATCCCACTGATAGATGGGGTTTCCGATGCTGGCTTTCGGCTTCTAAACACTTCTGATAATGCTGTCATTACTGTGGGAGCGCTAACGATGTCATTTAAAATATTAGTTGCCTCTGTTAGCCGCTGCCGCTCAGCTATTTTTCTGTCCGTGAAAACCAACCCGCCTACTCCTACCTGGGGTCCAATCAGAAACTGAAATTTTAAGTTAACTTCCGTTGCAATCAAACTCTGTCAGAGAGATAGATAGTATGTGTAGGAGAGTTTGACTGTGAGTGTAAGAGAGTTTGTAAGTTTTGGCCCGTGGGGCCTCTCATACATCGGTGTTGCCGGACCCATCACTAATATTTATGCT
Source organism: Poecilia formosa (assembly GCF_000485575.1). Classification (NCBI taxonomy): domain Eukaryota; kingdom Metazoa; phylum Chordata; class Actinopteri; order Cyprinodontiformes; family Poeciliidae; genus Poecilia; species Poecilia formosa. Next base: position 63,818 of record NW_006800661.1, on the reverse strand, counting down.
TTTATTTCTTACTATGTCAGTTTTGGTCCTCCATAATAATCACCTCCATTTTTAAAGTGAAATAATTTTATTTAAGAGTGCTTAATGTTGCAACAGCACAAAGTTCAATCTTTATGCCAATATGTTGATAGTTTAAGATTTGAAAGTCGTCTTGCATTTCTTACACTTTGTTTGACTTTTCTCACAGTTAGTTTGTAATCTTTTACTAACTGTAAAAAAATATTTTTTATTTCTTCTTTTTTCTGCTGACCCTGTTTTTGAATTTTCAATAAAGACCAAGAAAACCAGTAAAACATTGCCATAATTCCGCATTTTAACTCAAAACGACACATGCAGCGATTAATTGTGGGTAATACACTTCATCCAAGTCCGCATGGATCACAAAAAACTTCAAGCTAGCTACATAGAGTGTGCATGTGTTTCCGGAAATACTGCTGGTTTTTCAGAATAAGACAAGAAAACTCTTTCCAATTGGATTCTGCTTTCTACTTTTTTTTTAATGAAAAGTTGCTTTAGGGACTTTAAAGGTGGAGGGCATAGCTGGCTATTTCAAGCAGTCATGAAAGGTGGGACCCATTCAGAGTGTCCATCCTCATCTGTTGTTGAATTTCTTTCTAGATTAGAGCATGAAGAAGTTTTTGAGATCCTTGAGCCTGCTTCATATTGTCAACCAGCAAGTAAGAAGCTCTTCTTCACGCTTCTTGTCTTTGATTCTTCCATGCATGTTTGAGGAATCCTTGAATCTCCTATGGCAACCATTCATGGTGCCTAAACGCTTGCTAAACCCTAACCTTAACCCCTAAACCAACCAAATTTACTAACCTGTGATTAATCACCCCCAAAAAGCTGAGTACCAAGCATCAGAATATTTCCTTTTCAAATTCTCCCCAGTCCTTATGCCTTTTTGCTTGTGTCTCTGTCTCATTAATGTCGAGAGGTATTTTTCACTCGCAGACTAATAAAGTTTCACCACAAGACTGCACAACGACCAAATCTTAAAGGTGGTATATATTATGTAAAATGAACTTTTTTTTTATCTTTATATCACACTACAATGAAAAACAACAAAAACACCCCTGTGTCAGGATCGGTGGTTTGTTTTGTTATTTTTGGAAGCCTGCTGTTTCCCACTTCCTCCACCAGATGCCGCCTAGGAGCAGAGCCCCTGGAGAAGCATGTGGTCGAACCCAGGGACACACCTGTGGCGCATTATCTGACTGAGGCTGGGGATATTTAAGAAGCGGCGAGCTGACACTTCCTTGCCTGAGTGTTTACCTCGGTAACAAATCGTTCCAGAGCAGGGGTGGGCAACTCCAGGCCTGGAGGGCCGGTCTCCTGCAACTTTTAGATGTACCTCTACTTCAACACACCTGAGTCAAATAATGAAGTCATTAGCAGGACTCTGGAGAACTTGACTGCACTTAGGAGCTGATTCAGCTGTTGGATTCAGGTGTGTTGGACCAGGGAGACATCTAAGAGCTGTAGGACACCGGCCCTCGAGGACCAGGATTGCCCACCCCTGTTCCAGAGTAAGGCCCTCTGAGCTCTTCCCGAGATAATTGCCTCCTGTGTTTTTCCTTTTGTCAGGTTTACCTGGATCCCTCCGGGGTTTTTCCGAGAGAAGAGTCCTGTGGATCGTTATCTCGGACCGCGACCAGCCGCCAGCTCGCCCCTCCACTCAGCCTGACTTACCTGTCCGCCCTCCAACGGTTCGTTGCCTCTCCACGCCGCCCCTGGGTCTTTCTCTGCTTCCAAGAGAACTTCCGTCTGCTCCGAAGTAAGCCGTTTCCCCCTCAGTATATAAATTCATCCACCTCCCTGGATTCGCTGATACTAACCGCTTCCTTCTCGTTGATAGTGGCTGAACTGGTTATCCCTTCCAGACTCCCTGCTCCGTGTTTTTTCCCCAACCCTGTCCTCTTTTCAATAAACTTCATTATTGTTTTGCACACGCGTCTCCTGGTTGTGTTCGTGCATGTGGGTGCGTAAACTGGAACCCAACATGACACCCTGGAGTGTTGCTTTGATTCTTCCATGCATGTTTGAGGAATCCTTGAATCTCCTATGGCAACCATTCATGGTGTCTAAACGCTTGCTAAAACAAGCGTTTAGGCCTATTTCCACAAAGTTCCTCATTGGCAAAGCTGCAGTCTCCAGCCGAGTTTATGCCTCACGGAGCAGCCCTTTCCCATTACACCCCCGCCGCGCCCCCACTCAGTTCCCCCAGACTAGTGGCAGCAGCAATAACCAAACACTTGATGGAACTGCTGGTCTGTTGAGCTCGTCACTATTTCTCAAACACCAATGAAAGTTGTTAAAGGCTTAATGGAGGAACATTATTGTGATTAAGTGCTAAGTGTAGGAAAGAGCAGGAGCTTCTTAAAATGACAGAGGTTCAGTTTCAGTTAGGTTTCATATACAGCCTTTTTGGTAACACTTTATTTGAAGGGGTTGAATAAGACTGACATGACACTCATAAACACCTGTCATGAACATGAATAAGCCTTCATGAATATTTATGACTGTTGTCATAAAGCATCATTCGGTAAATCATGACACTTTTAATACAAAGTTGACATTGAAAAAGTCTTTGTTATGACAACTTGACATTAATCTAGGCAAAAATGTCTTCATTATGACAACATGACATTACCCAAGACAACATTGTTGTCATTACAACTTGACATTAAGCAAGATATTATAACTTGTCATGAATGTCATAACAGGTGAATTTTAAAATGTTGTCTTTATAAGACATCATTAACAAGTCACTTGTTGTTACACATACCTTTTGCTGTCATGAGACCATTATAATTGTGACATTATCCTCCTCTGTTAAAGTGTATCACAGTAAACTAGTAATAAAGATGTCATTGAGTGTCATTAATCTATCGCTTTAATGACTCAAGTAAGTGTAGTCCATTTTACTTGAGGTAACTGGAAATGTTCATGACTTGTTAAAGCTGTCTTATAAGGATATAAGCCAATAAATTCACCTGTTATTACATTCATGACAAGTTATAATTTCTTGCTTAATGTCAAGTTGTCATGACAACAACGTTGTCTTCGGTAATGTCAAGTTGTCATAACAGACATTTTCAGTAATGTCATTATTTACCAAATGACACTTTATGACGACAGTCATAAATATTAATGAAGACTTATTGATGTTCATGACAGGTGTTATGTCATGTTTATGACAGTGTCATGTCAGTCTTATTCACCCCCCTTCAAATAAAGTGTTACTGCATTGGTAATAACAACTGAAAATCATGCTTACTTGATTGTGCTAATAGCACTTGGCTGGAAAATACATAATACTGTCCCTTTAAATGAGTGCTTATGGATGAGTTAGCCATGAGTTAACTTGTTGACAGTCACAATAAAAATGGTGATGAATGTCAAACAAAGCAGACCAGCCGGGATTAAATCTTCTTTAAGCCGCGGCGGGTATAAGTAATGAGAGGACATTTATTTTGAAAGCCCAAGCAGGAGGTGGTTGTGTCTGACCTGGCTCCGCAGCTCTCTCCTCAGTGAAGAGTAGTTTTGGAAGAGTCGACTCCGAACAGCCGAAGCTGCTAACAGCTTTTAGCTTCAGAGAACATCTGGAGGGTCGAACAAGGAGAAAAACCGCGGTGAAAAACTCTGGATTGCTCTTTGAAAGCAAGGAAAACCGGTGCTGGTGGAAATAAAGCCACGCCGAAACGCCAGTAAGGATCTCACATTTCATCCGTGTAGGTGGTTTCATCAGCGGCTGTCGCGCTGTTGATAAAGCAGTCCTAAAACAGGTTGATAGCTGGGATTCCCAGGGGAAATCCATCGAAGCAGAACATCTGGTGAGGGATCTTCATACACACCGAGGCCGGACGGAGAGCCTGGTCGCTCGGATGCTCCTCTTGGACGGCTGATCTTCCACCATGGAGTCGCTTCTGAGCTCCACCATGGGAGGAAGCAGCAGCAGGTAAATCAACTGGAACACGCTGAACTAGATAATAGTGGCGGGATCAGATCATCTATGTTTGGTGGAATAAAGCTGCTCTGGTTGCTATGGCTGCCCAAACCAGCCTCCCCAGCTGGATGGAGGTGAATTGACAGCAGGCCTGGTCTTCCATGGTCAGCTCGGCTCAGCTCACACACTGAGACTGTGGAGTGGGTCTGCCTCCCCCCAATCTCTAAAAACACTTTCTTTTTTTTTTTAAGTCAACACAGAACCATTTTATTGATAAAACACAGAAGCTGCTTCTGGCCAACTCTAGAGTGAATTATTCTAATATTCACAAATGAATATTAACATCATATAACATCAAATGATGTTAAATGTGACATAACCATAGGCATAAATCCTGGGGGAGGGAGTCCGGAACCCCCCAATCCTGGAAAAGTCTAGAATTGTCCCCCCCAAAGAAATCATGAAAGAAACCCTTGTATTTAAACAGTATCAATATAAGAAAGGTAATAGAAACAAAGAACAAAGTAAATCTACCATTCATCTAAGAAAAAAATAAGAATTAATTTTTAGGTTCCCCCCCACTATTTTTAGAACAATGGTTCTAACAATAGTTTTGGAACCAAAGTGTAGGAGGAGGAACAGCAGCACTGCTGAATGACACAGGCTCCATTAGAGCCGGTGAAGTGAGGAGCTAACTGTTAGCTGTGGCTCTGCAGCACTAACAAGAAACCCTTTCAGTAAGTAAATACTTAAAGCAAAAGATATGTAACACATTTTATTTACTTTCACTGCTCAATAGGAAGAAACACATTGACAATAAAACAGTCCACAGTTCGTTATTTCATTACTTTGGCTGAGTCATGATAAACTGCCACCTTATGCCTTGGAAATAAAAACTAGCTAAACTGCTACATTGTTTTCATAGATCTGGCTCCTTTTTCTGTCGAAGGTAGCCAATATTTCAATTATATTTAGCTCTCTTACTTTAATAAGAGTTTAAAACTGGAGGGGCTGAGTGTTACCACTAGCCAACAGCAGAGGGGCTATTGCAGCTGGCAGTCAAGCAAAATAAAGTATGCCTTTATTTCTTATCATCTTCAACGTAGAGCTTTTAAAACCCAAAATAAAATCTGAATACTTTTATAGAAAACTCTGGTGCTGACCTTTAAGTTTAAGTTATGATACTTCCCAAATATTCAATTCCTACATATTTATAGGTTTTCATCCATCCAGGACATGAGCCCCTCCCCCACCCCACCCCCCAAAATAAATAAATAAAAGTTTAAAGTAACTCAAGTTATAATTTAAATAACACATGATGAATCAATATTTATGAGGAATTTTAAGTAGAGTTACTTATTAAAACTTGTTTTTATTTAGAACCTTAAGTTTTTGTAAAGGTATAGCAGAGATTTATGGGTAAATGAAAAATAGATAAAAGAAAATGGGTAAATAAAAAAGGGA
>NW_006800661.1:48878-55320 GCF_000485575.1 Poecilia formosa | reverse complement strand
TGGCAACCTCTCAGCCAATAGAATGAAAGTGAGCTACTGATTGTTAACAGCTACTGATATTAGGCAGGATTTTGTTCACCCAACCAAAGATAACAGTCACGACATGATATCTATCTATCCGTCTGTCAAATAATTGATCTGTCTATAGATCAATCTATAGAGCAGCGTGGTTTTCGTCCTAGTCGTAGAATACTGAACCAGCTCTACACCCTCAGCAGAGTTCTGGAGGGTACATGAGAGTTCGCCAGCTGGTCTACGTGTTTTGTGGACTTGGAGAAGGCATTTGACCATGTCCCTGTCAAACTGTGAATTGTGATTCAAGGCAGATAATTTACCTTGAGGAATTTTAATAATGAAGGTACTAAAAACATTTGAGGAAACGTGATAGATATGAGTTGTTTGCTTGAGCAAGGTTGTTCAAGAAAACAAGAAATAAATTTCATATTGAAAACAAATAAAATCTTAAAATTAATTTTGTAGTCCACAGGGACCCAGTGAAGGTACACTAGGATGCAATCAATGTGCTGCTGCCTATGGGTCTGAGCTAACTGGCAGAGTTCTGCATGAGCTGCAGGTGGGCAAGAGAGGTCTGGCTGATGCCTTTATATAGTCCATTTCAAACTGTAATAAAAGCATGGATTAATTTCAGATCTTGCTAAAATTGATTTCACTTGGGCTATTTGGTGAAGATGTTTATGTTTACAAACCCCAAAAAATGTGATCCACAAGTATAAAAGAAGAATTTTAAGTGTACAACATAATTCAAAAATGTCGAACTGTGAACTGTGATTCAAGGCAGGAATTTTTGAGGAATTTTAACAATCAAGGTACTCAAAACATTCGAGGAAAACGTGACAGCCCTTAAATATAAATTTAATTAAATATCTCCATCTGCTCTTATTCGTTTGTATTTTAATGAGTTAATGACATTTAATAAATTAATTGTAAATTATGTAAGCATTTAATTCAGATTCAATTTCAGGTCTCTCTTGAAATTGAGATCTGGGTCTCAATGGGGTTTTATCTTGTTAAATAGAAGAAAGTTCAGGATTTATTTATTTATTTCTTGGTAGATTTAATTATGTATTTATTTATTATTAAAAGTTTATTTCAATGACTCTTCACTAAAAAACACAACATGATGTTTTCAAGCCTTTATTTCTGATAATGATTTTCTGCCTACTTCAAAGAAAACATGACATTTAAGATTTTAATATATATGAGAGCAATAAAAATATTTAATACAGAAATGTTGGCTTAATGAAAAATATGATTAGTACCTGTTTAAAGGTTGTTATTTATTAAATANAAGTTATAATTTAAATAACACATAATGAATCAATATTTATGAGGAATTTTAAGTAGAGTTACTTATTAAAACTTGTTTTTATTTAGAACCTTAAGTTTTTGTAAAGGTATAGCAGAGATTAGATGAACCAAACTTGAATCTAAGCGACCTTTGACTTCTACAGGTCTCAACAGGTTGTTTACTGAGAAAAACACTTTTGTTATTCATTGCTTCTTACTACTCATTTTTGATGGTGCATCTTGAACACACAAAAAAATTTAAACCACATTTTACGTTACATTTTACTGTAACTTTGCTGACCCCCCAAAATTGCTCTTAAAAATTTCCCTGTTTGTGGTCCCCCCCAATAATAACATGTAATTTACGCCCTTGGAGTTAACATCTTTACAATGACAGATTGCGGCATTTTGGCTTATTTTATTTTAGCGTTTTTCACAGTTCCTCCCAGAAGTACTCACACTTGTTCAAATTATTTAAACTACAACCTTTTAGGATCTTTCTGATTAAAGGTACCGTGGTCACTGTTTTGTGACTGAAAAGTAGATTGGCCATAATCCAAGAGCCAACATTTTCAGTCTGATCAGAACATGAGGATGGAGAGACCAGCAAGTGTCCAGTCAGAGAAGGCTAGGTAGGAAAGTAAGTGTTGCTTTTAAGGGCCAGGTGTATTTGGTTAACTACATTTCTGCAAGTCAGTTTCTTTGATGGTTTCTAGTTATACTAGTTGATGTATTTATATTTTTTACTTATAATGAACTCCCATGCAGATTTTTATATTAATGTAGGCATGTTATGTATCCAGTGGTGCTGGTCAGAAATAATAAAATATAACTTGTGGTGTCAGCAAGTTCCTGGGTCTCATGAAAGTGGAATGTGTGGTATAGTTTCATAAGTGCTGTAGTTTGTTGGATCCATTAAGCTTTGTTGCTACAGGACTTGAAGTAGAGACGGCCACTAATCAGACAAGCCTCATATTATAGATATTTGATTCCTGCCAGTTTCCTAAGCTCATTATTCAGGGACAGAAATGTGATAATTGGTTAAAATGCTATGGCAAAGTTGATTTTGACCGTATAAGTGTAAACAGGAGTATGCATATCTGTTCATAATTGCACATTATAATAAAAATACAAAAATTACCAACATCCTGGCAGAAGTCCAAAACAAGTTTATGTCTGAGCTTTTTTTTGCATCTGGAACACATTAGAACGGAATGATCAAGTTTGCTTAATTCCCTGTTATTTGACGTTTCTGTTATTTCTCCATTTTTCCATGTTCATTGCAGCTGGAGCTGGACTGGAGTTCTGATTGGCTTTGGTGGCTTCCTGGAGGGAGACATCAGCTGAGCTAAAGCTGCAACATTTTCCCTCTTCTGTCATTAACGTTGCTTTTCTTTAACATAGAAAGTACTCCTACATCAGTAGCTCAATGCTTACCTGGCCAATTTTACTTAACCACTGACAAATGTGTCAGAACCACATGGACTGAGCTGGTTTCGTCAGATCAACCTAAGATCTTTCTTGATAAAATAACTCCTCGTATTTTAAGATGTTTTTCTGGTAAAATTGCATCTTTCTGCTAATATGACTGCATTCTCATAATTAAAATTGCTCATAACCTGGCCACAATACTCCACTACCCTAACTCTACCCTTAATAGTTCTTGACACATATTTCCTCCAGATACATTTGGTATTTTGCGATGCTTAATGCAACTCGATAAAAGTTTGCTGGTTAACAAATTCAACATAAAGAGAGGCGAATATTAGACAAGCCTAACTTATGTGCCTTACCTAAAGCCAACATTAGCGAGCACAATATGATAACAGCAGATTACAGAAGAAACAGAAGATTACTTACCATTCACATTCTGTGTCCTGTCACCAAAGCGAAGCAGCAAACCCTACAGTTCGGAACAGAGTTCTGAGAGAACAGGGAGTGAGAGTCATCTGCTTTACTCAGCGCTAACCATTAGGAACACAACTAAAAACTTTGATTCGCAAGCAAAAGTTTGAGAACCGCAACCAAAGATTTCTGAAATGCACAAATAAAAGTTTGTTTTGCAAATAACTTTTTCACTTCATGAGACAAAAAGAGTGATTTTAATAAAAAAAAAAATTTTTTTTTTGTTTAAAAAAATAATTACAGTTCAAAAAGTTTTGATCACAATTTTATTTTTGTTATTTGAGATTAGATTTTTTTTATTGAATAATTGTGAAACAAATTTAACTCCATAAAATTCCACCACGCAAGCATCGAGTTTGGCAAGCAAAGATTTGCTCTGAGCAGAGACTAAGTTGAGCGTGAGGAGAAGTTTTGAGTACAATCATTACAAGTTTTGGGAAGAAAAACATGAAATCCTGCTTTCAGACTGAAAATGTTTGCTCTTGGATTATGACAGAAAAATTCCCCAGTGTGCTTCCCCTTCCTGAGATGCCGGTGTTAATCTACATTATTTTTTCATTGATTTCATTTTGTCCCTTTTAACTCTCCATAGGTCTCTGGTACTGTTTGACACCTTGATATTCTTTTAGACCAGCTTGACATTGAAGTATACCCAAAAACAAATGCAGAGAGGCTGAGGCAGCAAATGAATTTCAAGATTTCATAAAAAATAAGAACAAAAACTTACAAAAAAACATGGAAGCACAGGGTTGTAACGCTTGTACTCAAAACTTCTCCTCGTGCTCATGCACGAGGAGAATCATGCAGAGAAGTGAGCAGAGAATCATGCTTGGATTCTCTGCTCACTTTTGAAAACGCCTTTTGGCACAGTCGCCTGGCAACCTCTCAGCCAATAGAATGAAAGTGAGCTACTGATTGTTAACAGCTACTGATATTAGGCAGGATTTTGTTCACCCAACCAAAGATAACATAGTCATATATATATATATATATATATATATGAGAGCAATAAAAATATTTAATACAGAAATGTTGGCTTAATGAAAAATATGATTAGTACCTGTTTAAAGGTTGTTATTTACTAATAGTAAATAAGTAATTATCAGGGCCCATGCTCTGATTTATTGAATATGACTTCATGTTTCAGGACAACTTGTGATCTGCTGCATCAGAGGGATGACAATGTCTCTTTCACAGCACAGCTTGTGGTTGACCACCCTTTCCCACAGGCTTTGCCTTCTGAGAATAGCATGATAGTATTGACTAAAGAGTCAGAGTGACACTTGTAGAGACAGACATGATGGATTGAGAGTGAGCTCCCAGCTGCTATGCAAACTCATAAACCATTTGCCTCTCCATCCTTGTATTGGTCATTTTCAGGATTTTTTTTGGCTGCAACTGTCAAATATGTCTGTTTGCTGTTCTTTTTTCAAGATTTGATTTAGATGACACTTGTGAAGATAGTATAAAAATCATTTGACACACCAGATCTGAGTCTTGGTGAAATGCCGTTTCAGATTAAAAGGAAGCCATTTCTGGAAAGCAGAGTCTGCCTAATTATTGAATTGTTTACAAAGGCCTTTTTGGCAGCAGCATCCCACAGTTCAGCATATGTGACCTTTTCCTGCCTATCATGCTGTGGAGATATGTCAACCCACACTTCTTTCCCATGAAGTTAATAAGTTAATTCAAGTTTGGATGAATTTGCTGAAGTGCAGCTTTCTTAATTTTTTTTTGTAGATCTGTTGCTCTGTTCAGGAACAGGTTGTTTAACATGACCTAGCTCAATCTAGGCTCTGCCTGTCAGACAGCCGGCGCCTGGCCTCACATTTCACACATAAATATTTTGGTCCTCACAAGATTTTAAATCGGTGACGGGAGATCCTCCCCACGATGTGCTTTGGGGTACCTTTAAATCAATTCAAAAATACTTTATCTCGTAGGAAAATTGGATCTGAGAGAAACTATATAAGAACAGCAAAGCTTCTGTATCTACAACAGCAGTCATGTAGTAAGCATTCCCAGACAACATAAAATAATAACGTAGATATTAGCTTAACGGACACGGACAGCCCAGAGACAGAGCTCAGTCAGGCCGAACTCCCCTGTTGAAATTCACTTCCCAACCGTGACATTTCGAACCAAGAAACGTTCCATCGTAATCATGCAATACGCTGTTTTACTGCAGTATGAACACAGAAAGATGTCAATCAGCTGACTATTTAGTCTGCTACCAAATAGTGAAGCACAGAAACAAACCACGAACCACTTTGAATGTAACTTGACTCAGATTTTGTCCACACAAACCAGCGACTGGTACATGTCCAGGTGTCCCATGCAGCTAAGCAACATGACACATCATTAAACTTCCCTGTGATCAGGACTGTACAGGACCTACTACATAGAGATGATTAAGCTTCAGTTATCATGGAGGTTATTTGATCTACTAATGGACTGTTTTTCAGCTGTATTTGCAGCTTAGCCATTGCAATGACCTCGGACTGTAAGATGAGCTTCCAGTGTTTGTCGATAAGGGGTTTTATGGCAGTGTTGGACTTATGCTCAATGGAAAAGTGGCTGTCAGGAAACACTCACACATTTCTGATGACATTTGTAGAACAAGATATTTAAACAGCTTCCACATTCTGTTATTCCATGTGTTTTTCTCACAGCAGAGCTATTTGGCTCTGCTGTGAGAGACAACTAGTTCTGCTGTTGGCTCTCAGTGGGGATTAACCCCACTGTTATTCCTTGTGTTTGGGGAACAACGCACGGAATAACGTGTTGTTCCCCAACACCTGTTGGAGTAAAGCATTTTGTCTGCTTTTCTTGTTTTCTTTGTAGCTAGTTTTGAGCCAATGGATCTGAAACAAACCTTTCGATGAATGCCTTAAAGAGAGAAATGGTCTCAAATCAGAATCTTTCGGAAGGATGATGTAGTACAGTGGACCCTCCTCTATTTGTAGTTCATTATTCGCTAATTCACCAGTTCACTGATCTTTCTGTGGAATGTAACTCCAGATTATTTGTGAAAATTTTGCCTATTTTTTTCATGGCGCATATCTTGCATATTCAAAAGGAAATCCAACTCAAATACCTAAGTGTAATGCTACTTCACAAATGGTAGTAAAGCGACCAATCTCAAATTAATTTTTCCTGGCGCTCATTGGTGGAACCCACAAGAACAGAGACAAGGAAAACCATAGATGTTATTTTTATTTATTTTTGT
>NW_006800661.1:30335-47676 GCF_000485575.1 Poecilia formosa | reverse complement strand
TTCTATTGTGTCTGAGCTAACTGACGAGCAGCAGAATTCTTCTGCTTCCACCCATGCTGGGTTGCTGGAATTGTGTAGTTGAAAAGAGAGAAATATTTAACAGTAGCATGGCATCTATAGCTTGTCTTAGCCCTTCTTAGCTCACTTAATTTTATGTACTAACATAAAATTAAACATTTTGTATCTAATGAACCTACGTTTGTGAGTGAACAAGTTTAAATTGATCTTTTTTCGTGTCTGAGTCTTCCATCTTTTTTGAGTATGTCAATTTCTCTGTTTTTCTGCAGACTTACGTCGGTTTCATTATCTATAAAACCCCCTCTTTAAATAAATCTGAAATATGCTTTTAATGTTTTTTATGTGATCTGATTCATGTGTTCGGTTTTGTCTGTGTTTGAATTCTAGGATTCCACAGCTGTGAAGATGACACCATGACATTAGGAGGAACATATGGATCTCCAGCACCATATTTCTCATGATGATGCACACTCACTGTGGGAAGGAAGGCTTTGCTCCACTATACCCCTTCCAGAAATGTGGGACATTAACACACTTCTCCACTGCGTCATGGGGGTTCTAACTCATCAGAGACGGTGCTAATGGAGGGCGTCCCCATGGCGAACACGTCCCTGGGCTCTGGGTCCGCGCCGCAGCCAGTCGCCCCGACAGGGAAGTCCTCAGCAATGGCCCCAGGCCTCGGCCTACCTCTGCAGGTCTTCTTCAGCCTCGTCATGGCAACCATCCTACTGGTGGCCCTTGCAGGAAATGTGGTGGTGTGCCTGATGGTGTACCAGAGATCCGCCATGCGCTCCGCCATCAACATCCTCCTGGCCAACCTGGCGTTTGCAGACATGATGCTGGCCATCCTCAACATGCCGTTCGCTTTAGTCACTGTTATGACCACCACCTGGATCTTTGGGAACACTTTCTGCCGGGTGTCTGCCATGCTCTTCTGGTTGTTTGTGATTGAAGGTGGAGCTATTTTGCTTATAATAAGCATTGATAGATTTCTGATTATTGTCCAGAAACAAGACAAGCTCAGCCCACAGAGAGCCAAGCTGCTCATTGTGATCACCTGGGTGCTCTCTTCGGTTTTCTCCTCCCCTCTGGCTGTAGGTTCCCCTCGCCTACAAATCCCCCCCAGAGCCCCTCAGTGTGTTTTTGGTTACAGCGCTGACCCAGGATATCACGCTTACGTCTTGATCCTCATGCTAGTTTTCTTCTTCATACCTTTTCTGGTCATGCTGTTCACATTCATGGGGATCCTGAACACCATCCGCCACAATGCCATCCGCATTCACAGCCACCCAGACAGCATGTGTCTGAGCCAGGCCAGCAAGCTGGGCCTGCTGAGCCTCCAGAAACCCTTCCAGATGAACATAGACATGAGCTTCAAGACCCGTGCCTTCACCACCATCCTCATTCTCTTCTCTGTATTTACAGTGTGTTGGGCGCCCTTTACTGCCTACAGTCTGGTGACTACTTTCAGTTTTGGCTTTTACCACAAAGACAGCTTTTTCCAAATCAGCACGTGGCTCCTGTGGTTGTGCTACCTCAAGTCTGCCCTGAACCCTCTCATCTACTACTGGAGGATCAAAAAGTTCCGAGATGCCTGCCTTGATCTGATGCCCAAATACTTCAAGTTTCTTCCTCAACTGCCGGGCAACACCAAGAGACGCATCCAGCCCAGTGCTGTGTACATATGTGGAGAGCATCGCTCTGTGGTTTAAAGGGAAAATCCACTCTTATAATATTGTTAGAAACCCTACTTTGAATCCATGTAACTTGCATTTGAGGTTGCTTGGTTCTTTATTTCTCTCAGTAGAAGCTCAGGCTGAAAGTAGCACTTCTTTGAAAAGCCAGGGGGCTGAGTAGCTGCTGAAGGGACAGACTCCTAAATCCTTAGAAGATCTGTTTGGAGTATTCTTATGTGCAGTCTGATATGAGAGCACTGCAGTTACCCAGGGGTTTAATCTAGGGATGCACGCATATCTGATATTAATACTGCTATTATGGGTGTTAACTGATATTTACAGATATTTTATATATTATATGTATTTCCATACACTTTTGACACTGTGTAAAAGGGACCTCACAACCTACATTGCTTTTCTACTTTAAACTCCTCATAATTTTTTGCTGCATCACTGTCAAGTAAATACTACATAGCCAACAACCTCCCCCTCTTGAAACACACAGTCACCAAGATGAAAGGAAATGTTGGTCGTTTAAATTTTTCAGCATTTCTATGTTTTTTTCTAGAAAACATGGATTTAATCTCAAATCTTTTTCTCAAACATTTTTGACAGTTTGATTCTGGTAGTGTGTGCTACCTGAACCTAAAGCCCCCACCTAAACCTAAAATGGGGATGATGGTAGGAGTCCTGCAGGATGATGTCCTGCAATCGGTGGTTTGCCCGTTCAAGTCCCACTCTGTCCACTTCTGTCGATGAGTTCTTGGCTAAGATACTTCACCTGGATTGCTTGCTGATGGTGTTCAGTGGTGCATTGGCAGCCTCTGTAAGTGTGCCCTAGGGCAACTGTGGCTTACCATCACCACTGTGTGAAAGGGTGAATGTCTGAATGTAGTGTGAAGTGCTTCAGTGTCCTCAGGACTTCACACTATACAAGTACAGGTCATTTACCAAAGCCCCCACAATGCTGTGCTTCTATCAGTCACCACCATCCAAAAAGGAAATGAGAAAGCTTGTTTCCTTTTTGAAACAAGCTTTTCCTTTTTTCAGTGACTCCTCGTCAGGAGTTGCAGCTTGCAATTAATCTCATCACATCAGAACCTGTTGTTTACAGGCTGTGTGTACAGATGGATGCAGTTGGAGAACAGCAGTGATAAGTTGACAAAAGTCAACTTATCACAGCTATGATAAGTTGACTTATCAACTTACCAGTCTGTTGCTTGGTGACTGAGCAGGAAGAAGTGATATTCAGACCTAAACATGTCCTTCGAGATTAAAATTTCTGCCATTCATTTCTACAAATGCAATCAAACTTTAAAATGGAACATAGAAAAAAAAAACTCCATCACAGTGCTTCAGAAGTGATTTGCAGTTCAGGGTGTTTGAATGTTGGAGCATCTTATTTTTATGTTGTTAGTCACTCAACTAGTACTGAAGAAGAAGCAAAATGGGAAAGAAGCAGGAAGGTGGATCTTAAATCCCCACTGTTGGGAGTGGGGTCTGAGTCATTTCCTTCAGGTTTGATGAAGAAAATATCAAACCAGGTAAAGAGCAGGTTATTCACACTACAAAACTCTAAATTTGACTGTGTGTTTTTAGTGGTTTGTGTGGTTTAAAGCCTCCCATGCACCCACAGTGGTGGTGACAATGTTAGGACTTTGTCTACAAAATCGGTGGGTTGCCGGTTCAAGTTGCTCTGAATATCTGTTGATGTGTGTGTTATTCTATCTGTCTTTGCGTTGTTGGGCAAGGTACTTTACTCACCTTGCCTGCTAATGGTGGTCAGATGATGATTATATTGATTTTAAACAAAGGCAACTCAACACTGCCTTGATTTGAAGGAACTCTGTGTTTTAACAGTTGTTCAATTTTGATCTTCAGTGGTTCTAAACCTGTCATTGGTTATAAACAGGCACTGGTCCTAAGCAGTGCCTGGTTATGGCATAGTATAGTAGATGTTAGGGTTCTACTACCATGTTTTCAGAAATATCCTACCTTCCATCTTCATGCATGTTTACATTTACATCTCCCATTGAAATTGTTATCTCTCCCAGTCTTAAATCTTGAAGCTCACTGTGTTGGTGAAAGTGGAAGTGTGGTTGCATTTTGAGTCTGAATATGCATTTGAAATTATTCCCAGCTTGAATTATCAAACAACCATTAAAATCATCTTAAATCAAAGACACTTTGACACTTCAGTGGCTGCTTTTGTATTAGAAAAGTTTTATTCTAGTAAGAATTGAGTCCATTTACAGCTTTCAAGTCTATTATACGTTTGAACCAAAGTTGCATTGAAACGTAAGAAACTATATGAGACTTTGGCCAAAATTAAGCTATATGTCCACAGGCACAGGAACTGTGGTATCTTCTCTCTTAAACAAATTTACACAGCTGGAATTAGACAAAAATAGAATAAAGCTTTGTAGGGGTCTTATAAACAATAATTTTACTATTTGAGTATTGTATCCATTATTCTGTTCATTAAGCGAGTAACTGAATAAAAAATTTGACAAAATAAAATATTGGCACATACTGCCATAACAGCAGCATTAATATTAGTTATCAACCTTGGCCCAAATTTATGTATTTGTGCATTTATTGCAATTACTTTCCTGTAGCTTAAAAAATTATAATAACAGCTGACTAATTTCACTTTGACAAAAATTCTGCCAAAATCTTAAATTATATTCAGTTTAATAATAAAGCAGCAGGCTCACAAAGACACATAAAAAATGTCTATCATCTTCAGTCAATTTAATAGGTGAAGTCTCACTTTGCCCAACCACTTCTAGCTTTTGTGTCCAAGTGCACGACGGGATTTGGCACCTTTCGTTACACACAAAAACAAGTATGTTGCTACTCTTTTGTTGTGACTGGAATGGTAGTAAATTTATTTTCTGGTTTGTCTGTAAAGCTACACTTACGCTAAGCATCAGCTACAGGAGCCTGCTGAGTTCTGTCTATCTGCATCAGTCTTTGCTCAACCGTATTCATATACTCACCATGCTCCGAACCAGCCACTAGGCAAAAGAACTGCTATCATACTCCATGCCAGTGATTTTCATGCCAGTCTTTGGTGTCCCGATAAACGCTAAAAGCTGGACTTTATCATCAATTAATGAAATCCCCTTGGATGCCTCGGAAAAACTTGAAAATTGGAGGTTATGCTACTAGCATAACCTGAACAGGAGCTACAGGAAGCTGGAAGTGAGAATGTTACGCAACAAAAATAATCACCTGTCTGTAACACACTGCGCTAAATATTAAAACATAACTTAACAAAGCTTCGAGGCAAGTAATGTGCCTCGAGGAATTTTAATAATCAAGGTACTGAAACCATTTGAGTACCTCAAATTATTCTTGACAGTTTGATCACTTTCTTCTCCACATCTCAGCTTCTCTGGAGACCAGCATTTAAAGAAGTAGATTTTTCCGAAAAGCAAATAAAAAGACTTTCTGAACCAGGAATGCACTGAATGACCTGTGCTCTGTGAGAGAGTAATGTTTGGAAAGTAAAGGAGAGGCTGACTTTATTGATCCTGCCTGTGTCCTTGCATTGAAAATGAGTCAATGGTGGGGAAACAGCGTGTACAATAGTGGAGTTTTTTTTTGTTTTTGAAGCATGCAAATGAACAGCTGAAGTGCCACAGCTTATTTCAAATGTATATTTCTATTTTAATGTTTTTATTGTGCCTATTAGTTAGTCTGTTGCCAGTCAGAATGCTGCTATTATCTGGTGAAAATGTGCAATTTTGGTGTACTGTACTGCTGAATGTAATAAAGACCTAGACATTTCTTACATTGGTAAACGGTCTTCGGTGACTTTTTGCTTGTTTTTCTGCTTCCGTGTGTCTGGGCAGTCTAGGCATTTGAATTTTTTAATGCAGTAATCGAGATTGTTGAACTATATAATTTTATATCTCAGTTGCTTTCTTTTGTATTTTTCATATCATAATGACTTTATTAGGGTTAGTATTTTTTTTAGACTAACCCTAGTCTAAAAAAAAAGCTAGCTAAAAAACAGGAGATGTTCCCCCATCAAGACAGGTCCAGTCTGTCTTGATGGGGGCAGACCCCCAGCGGAAGAATGGTCCTGAATAAACGGGAAGCAGTATGTTCCGGTTTGATGCAGCATTTAACTTCACATTTGTATTCAAATTTGATACAGATTTTTAGGTGGCTATTCGACTGGTGTCAGAGTCTGGTCCGCATTGCAGGAAGTAAGTTGGGCTCGATACTGGTGAAAGTTGGTCTCCACAAAAGCTACCCTTTGTCACTGATTCTGTTCATAACTTTTGTAGACAGAATTTCTAGCCGCAGTCAAGGTATTGAGGGGATCCATTTCGGTGGCAAAATCTGAAAAAAGCAGATTTCAGATCTGCTTTTTTCAGATCTACTGGCTTCATCAGATCGTGGTATATATCTTTTGCTGGAGCGGTTTGCAGTCGAGTGTGAAGTAGATGGGATGAGGATCAGTGCCTCCAAAATGTGAGCCCATGGTCTTGAGCCGGAAAAGGGTAGAGTGCCTTCTTTGGGCCAGGTCATGAATTGTCATGATAGACACGCTGTCATGTCTGAGGCACATAGTGTGGATGCTCATACTAAAAAATAAAATTATTTTATTGGGAAGAGTCTGTAACTGTAACAGTGAAAATTAATTTAGGATATTTTCATGTTTCTTTAGTGGAAAGTATTTATTTTTCTTGATAAAAAAGAAGAAAAATCTTACATTGATTAGTAAAGCTAACAATCCCCACAATTTGGACAGTTTTGGCCTGGCTCATTAGCAGAACATCATTAGCTGTAATTTATTGTTACAAAGATCAATCAAAATTATCATAAGAAATGTATCACAATAAATGATAAATTATATGATATAAGTCCACCACTTGACATCACAAAGCTACCCCTAACCCTAACCCTAACCCGTTAACGCTCCTGCTAAGGTTTCTTTCAGCACCTTGGGAAGCTGAAAGAAAAAATGCCCACGTGCTGGCACTTGCAATTCAGTCAATTCAGGTCTGTTGTTCATTTTCCCAGGTTCTGACTGGCTGTACTTTATCTGTGTGGTTATACTTTGTGTCTAGGAGATGTTAGCAGATGGTAAAAAGCAGCTACTCGCTTAAGTTTGCTTAAGCAAACCTGGACCCTCAGCTATTGAGACATGATTACTTAATGTAGGTATGACTGAAATGCGGTTATTAGGGTTAGGGATAGGGTTAGGGTCTTTCAAATATTTAAGATGTGTTTTAGAAAAACAAATCCACAAATTGGCTAATTTTACACAAAGAATTTTGAGTTACCAAAATTCCAAAAAAATCTGGATTAGGGAATGTTAAATTTAGTCCATATCTGTAGTCCAGTAACAAATCCCCAAGAATGTGACTTGGTCTGAACTCCTCTTGAGTGGCTACAGACCATAGCCAAAAGATTTCCATGTCACTAAAAATTATATGGCAAAGACTCGACAACAGGTGCGTTTCCAATGACCATATTGACGTTTGACTAATTTGACTTTTCAAAGATAAATTTGCTTAATGGAAGCATCCATCCATCTATCCATTTTCTTCTGCTTATCCGGGATCGGGTTGCGGGGGTAGCAGCTTAAGAAGGGAGACCCAGACTTCCCTCTCCCCAACCACTTGTTCCAGCTCTTCAAGGTGTTCCCAGGCCAGCCGAGAGACATAATCCCTAGTCCTGGGTCTTCCCCAGGGCTTCCTCCCGGTGAGACATGCCTGGAACACCTCACCAGGGAGGCATCCAGGAGGCATCCTGACCAGATGCCTGAGCCACCTCAACTGGCTCCTCTCAACGTGAAGGAGCAGATGACTGAGCTTCTCACCCTATCTCTAAGGGAGAGCCCAGCCACCCTATGGAGAAAACCCATTTTGGGAGCTTGTATTCAGGATCTCGTTCTTTTGGTCATGACTCAAAGCTCATGACCATAGATGAGGGTAGGAATGTAGATCGACCGATAAACTGAAAGCTTTGCTTTTTGACTCAGCTCTCTATTCACCACAACGGACCGGTACAGCGGCCGCTTCACTGCAGATGCTGCACCCATCTGCCTGTCAATCTCCCGCTCCTTTCTTCCCTCATTTGTGAACAAGATCCCGAGATTCTTAAACTCCTCCACTTGAGGCAGGACGACCCCCTCAGACCCGGAGAAGGCACTCTACCCTTTTCTGGCTCAAGACCATGGCCTCGAATTTGGAGGCACTGATCCCCATCCCGGCCACTTAACACTCGGCTGCGAGCCGCTCCAGTGAGAGCTGCAGATCACGACCTGATGAAGCCAACAGGACCACATCATCTGCAAAAAGCAGAGATGCAATCCTAAGGCCACCAAAATGGATCCCCTCACGACCTCAGCTGCGCCTAGAAATTCTGTCCACGAAAGTAATGAACAGAATCGGTGACAAAGAGCAGCCTTGGCAGAGTCTAACTCTCACTGGAAATGAGCCCGACTTAGTGTCGGCAATGCGGACCAGACTCTGATACCGGTCGTACAGGGACCTAACACCCCATATCAAAAGGCCCAGTACCTATACTCCCACAGGAACCTCCACAGGGTTCCCCGAGGGACACAGTCAAATGCCTTCTCCAAGTCCACAAAACACATGTAGACCGGTTGGGCGAACTCCCATTCACCCTCCAGGACCCTGCTGAGGGTGTAAAGCTGGTCCAGTGTTCCACGACCAGGACAAAAACCACATTGCTCTTCCTGAATTCGAGGCTCGACTGTTATGATTCATGTCCTGTCCATGCTGTGTTAAGCACTCATTCAGTTCACCTGCCACGCCTGATTGCTTACCTGTTCCACCTGGGCTTTGCCCTACTTAAACACCCCTCAGCCTCTGCTTCCTTTCCAGATTATCGACAGCCATGAGCCAGTAGAGAGCCAGCGTTTCCTTCCAAGCCTTCAGTGTTTCTTTGACCCCCCCTTCTGACCATGGATTTACCCCTCCTGCCAAGCCCTTCACGGATCCCTTCTATTCTGGATTTCTGGACCCTGACCCAAGCTCTGCCTCTTGACCACCGATTACTGCCTGCCCCTCAAAGCTAAGTTTGCTCTCTCTGTCCTCCTGTGTATGACCTCAGCCTGTTATTCGACAAAGTCCCTGGGTGTTGCATTTTGGATCTCCCCGTGGAGATCTTCATTGCCTCCTCAGAACCCTGTTCCATTGGTTTCCTGCATCTCCCTGTCATCAGACCCTCTGTTCCTCTGCTCCACCCGTCCACTGCTCTACAGGTCAGTTAAGCTGAACATTTCTAAGATACCCCTCCTTTATCTGTGCATCACCAGTCTTCTCCCCTCTCTCCTCAGTGCTGTGTTTGATGACCTCTCCCTGAGCAGAAACCAGTATCTGAAAAAAATAAACTTTTTCCCTTTTTGTATACTCCTGTGTGTGGTTGAATTTCCGGGTCCCCTCTGAGTGTCCTTACACTCGACTATCTGACGGACCCTCATCTCCAGGACCCCTGAATAGACCTTTCCAGGGAGGCTTAAGATTGTGGCCCCTCTGTAATTGGAGCACACCCTTTGATCCTCCTTTTTAAACAGTGGGAATGCCCTGAATTGGAAGACTGACAATACAAAACAAGTTGTTTTTTTTTTTTATCTTTGTTCAAAACTGCAATGGAAATACTTTTTTTGCATCACAAGTCATGATCAACAACCAAATTTTGCTGCTGGCACAAACCACGAAGAAGAAGACAACAGGAAGCATAAACAAACTTCCTTGTAAGAAATTTCATAAACAAACTTCCTTGTAAGAAATTTCGCAACATATCAATTGCGAAATTGTGTTTTTCGACAGGTTACATGACACTACATTCGAACATGCATGGAGAAAAGTATGATTATCCAAAATATACAATAAAAATGTACTTACTTCCCATATCTACCAAGTAGGGAAAATTTGAAATAATGTACCAATGTTATGAGATTATTAAAAATCTCGATTTTGGCTTAATAAATTAAAAAATGAATCCATTTTTTTTTCTTCAATTTTTATTTCAAACAATAAAACGAACTGCCTGAAAATTCCTTCACTACAGAGCTTACCTGCTTATCCAATTTCAGACAATTTTCAAAAATGACACCAACATTTCTAATAGCAGGAAGGAACCAAGAATTGTATCTTCTATTTATAAGGCTCTTTTGTACAAACAAAGTAACTTGAGTTTTATTTAGATTTAAGTGAAGAAAAATTTGGTTCATCCATTAACTTCTGTTAAGCAATCTGTTAAAGACTGTAGGGAATCATCTGTATGTAGTTTCTTGAGGGGCATGTATATTTTGTACATCATCAGCAAAGCAGTGAAAAGAGATATTAAATTTCTTATAAATATATCCACTGTGAAAATATCCTGCACTTTTCCTATCAGTCAAAGCCTGATTGGATGTGGACTGGTGTGATCTGCTGAAAGAGACAGCAATTGTTGAACAGAGTTTGATTTGCACCTAACTTGTAATTTGAAAGAATGGGTGCCGTTAATAATTTTTCTCTGTGGGACTCATTATGCAGCCAGCAGAGAGCATGTCCAGAGCTTTAAAGCTCATTTTAATCAGACCACTGAAGAGCATTACTAGGCAACAGGAACTTGTGGATGTCTTCAGAGGATGCATGATGACGGTGAATGGAGTCATGTAAACCATACAGATGAAGTCAGACTCTTATCTCCCCATATATCGCTACTTTCTGTCATCTGAATCAGAAAGACAGGATGTTCTTTGTTTAACATTGTGACTGAATTTTGTTCTGTTTGGCTTTTAGAGGGAAACAGAGAATTCAACTGTATTAGGATACCACCTGTGCAACAAGTCGTGAAATTTCTTCTCTTTCCACAGTCAACTGTCAACTGTATTATAAGAAAATGGAAGTGGTTAGTCATGACAACTTAGCCACAAATCTGTAGGCTACATAAACTATGCTGAAGTGCATAGTTTGAAGATGTCAGCAACTTTCTGCAGAGTCCATCACTATCGACCTCCAAATTTCATGTGACCTTCAGATTAGCTCAATAACAGTACACAGAGAGCTTCATGAAATGGGTTTCCATGGTGGAGCAGCTGCATCCAAGCTATACATGACCAAGTGCAATATAAATCATCAGATGCAGTGGTGTAAAGCACACTGCCTCTGGATTCTAAAACAGTGTTAATCAGCATTTTCTGGAGTAAAAAATCACGTTTCTCCATCTGGCAAGTCTAGGTTTGGAGGTTGCCAGTACTTGTCTGACTGCATGGTGCCACGTGTAAAGTTTGGCACAGTGGAGTGGAGTTGTTTTTTTCAGGAGCTGGGCTTGGCCCCCTTAGTTTCAGTGAAAGGAACTCTGAATGCTTCAGCATACCAAGACATTTTGAACAATTTCATGCTCCCAACTTTTTGGGAACATTTTGGAGCTGGTCCCTTCCTCTTCCAACATGACTGTGCACAAAGCAAAGACAGAGTCTGGTGTGGATGAACTTGACTGGCCTGCAGAGTCCTGACCTCAATCCGATAGAACACCTTTGGGATGAATTACAGACTGATATTGTATGAGAAGAGCCAGGCCTTCTCATCCAATATCAGTATGTGACCTCAGAAATGTGCTTCTGGAAGAATGGTCAAAAATACCATAAAGGTAAAGGAAGGTACATTTCCAGCAACAAGGCAGTTCAAAGTGCTTTACATAAAGGAAATACAAACAAAACAATCAAAACAAAAGTAAGACAAGAAGATAAAGTACAAAACTAAATATTGCTTCCACAGGTATGGCGGAATTTTTCTGCCAAGAGCACACATTTTCAGCCTGAAAGCAGGACTTCATATATTTCTTCTCAAAACTTCTCTTCACGCTCAGACTTAGTCTCTGTTCGGACTCTGCTTGCTTTTGGAAATCTCTCAGTCAATAAAATGAAAGCGTTGTACTGGGTGCGTTTGTTTCCTTCTAGTGGGTGTGCCTGTGTGGCTACTATCGATTGTAGGAACCTGCGCCACCCACAGAGAGAAACAACGGCCTCAGCTTTCTGCTCCATGTTACACTAAACATCTGCCAGCAGTCACTAACAGCCTTCTGATCTTAGGCATGAGTTCACCCAACCAACTCCCTACATCTAGTGGTGATTAAGTAAACTAACATGAGTTTCTCTATGTCATGCTTCAATATTAAAAGTATAAAGCTGTTGGTCTAAAGCAGGGGTGCCCAAAGTTGGTTGTGGAGGGCCGACACCCTGCATGTTTTAGTCTCTCCCTGGTGGTAGTAAGAACCTGTTCAGTATGTCAATGTTCTTCTTAGGCCTCTAATGAGCCATCATTTTAACCAGGTGTGTTAAACCAGGGAGAGAACTAAAACATGCAGGATGCCGGCCCTCCAGGACCGACTTTGGGCTCCCCTGGTCTAAAGTAATAAGTAGTACTCCACAATTTCTGAAGGTGATAAACTAAACAGACAATCAGGGCAAAGAAATGACACATCAAGAAGGATAAAGCACATGCAGCAACATTCAAACATGAGCCAATAAAGGCAGTGAGGTCAGGGAGTGAGTATATGTGGCCATGAGATGTGACCTACGTCCATGATAATTTCTCACAGGGACAGTCTCTGGGACAGGGTTAGGGTTAACATCAGTCGTCATAAAGTGCTTCAAGATGCTAGTCAAGACCCACGTCTATGATTTTGATTCAGTCTGGTGTCTCTGGATGCTACTCAGCCTGAGGGAAAGGGCTGGAACAGACTGTGCATAATGGGTGGAGTCTTTCATGATGTGGAACTCGTGCGTCGTAGAGGTCTCCTCCTTGAAGAGTTTCCTTGTCCCTTCTGAAATCCACCACCTTCGTCTTCATGCTGAAGCAAAAGTTATTTTCTGCACCAGGTGTTTCACCTTCTCTTTGTATTTGGACTCGTGATGCATCATATAGTGAATTTTGTCTTCAGCAAATTTCACTATATGACAGCTGGGATGTTTTGCCGAGCAGATATGTATCAGCAGAGTGAGGAGGAGGGGGCTTAGTATGCAGCCCTGTGGCGATCCAGGGTGGAGCGATGGAAGGAAGAGCCATGGAACCTCTTCCTTCCATCTCTCGAGGAGGAGGGAGACTTCAGACCTCTACACATCACGATGCAGGAGTTTCACATCATGAAGGACTTCACCTATCCTGCACACAGTCTGTTCCAGCCCCTTCCCTTAGGCTGAGGAGCATCCAGAGTCACCAGCCTGAGAAACTTGCAGCTGAACTCCAGCGTCCTGAACTCAAGCTGGACTTAATTAGCTACATCTTACTTTTTAAAAATGTATTAATTTATTTACACACAGTATATGTGTGTAAATAAACACACATATACCACTTACACACAGTATATATCTAAATAAGTATTTATTATTTAGACTTGTTAATCTTGGTCCAGAGTTCAAATTTCGCACCCCAAGCAACCATTGTGTATTGTCAAACCATTTAAAAATGGCATGACAATAAAATTGTTTGAATACATTTTTGTATGGTTATATGCAACTCCCCCCTCAAAGAAAAAAATTATGTATATTCCTGTAATAATTGACTATGATTTCCAGTTTCTCATCAAAGAAATGAGAGCAATCCAAGAAATTACAGGGAACAGAAAAGCTGAGCGGAATGATTTTATATTAAACAATGTGTTATACATTAGGAAATATATTAGGAGGAAAAAGCCTCAGATGTTAATTCAGTGTAATGTAGTTAAATTCCATGATGACAGCCAAAGCAGTTTTGCCAACACAAATCCCAGCTTCCCATGTGACTGCAGCATGTTCAGTGTGGAGGCAGACACGCTGCATCCATGGAGGAGGCAGTACTGAGCAGGGCTTTGCATCTGTGAAGTCATCATACAAATTGCACATGCTCAAGATTGCCATGGAAACAAGTTTCTCTTATCAGAGGCCAGTTTCTTTTTTTTTTTTACTTGTCTCTTATGGTTTCTTCTTTGACACCCAATGATAAATGTCTGAGGAATTTCAATTTAAAAAGGATGAGTGGTTCAAAAATAGAGCCACCTACTTTCAGAAGATGATTCACATATAAAATAAATCTGCAAATGATCTCCACTTCTCACATGCGTTCATATTATTCTGTTGGTTAGTTTTTATTTGTTTCTCTAGGTTCTGGAATGCTGACACGGATGAGCAATGGACTTTGATCCTCCTTGATTAAATGAGAAAACCTACTTAGTACTTATAGGTTAACAGAGCAAAGTGGCAATGTGGCTATGGATGACATGTAAAGGAATGTAAAAGTCTTTTTGCCATCCAATCGCCAGTCTAATCTGTGTAAATAGATTAGACTCCTCTAATCTGTAGGTAGTGTGGTTTTATGAATTAATAAAATAATAAAAATCTATTTAGTTTATTTATATAGTGTTCACAACAAATACCTTCTTGAGGCACTTTACAAAAAATTATTTAAATTCAATCACACAAACATTCCAATTGATGTGAACTATAAAACATTATTTAAAATTGGTTTAAAAAGTTTCTATCTGAGGTCTATCACACCTCCAGGACCAGAACATTGTGCTTCATGTAGGGATCAATGGTGCAGGATTTAGGTTTAAATCCTGTCTGACAAATTCCAGTTTCCTCATGTGAACTTTCCTCACACTCCAAGATAACTTGTGGCGTACCACAGCACTCTGTGTTCGGACCACTTCTCTTTGCTAAATTTGGACATTCTCTTTGCTTCCAATTGGAAAAATCATCAGACAGAATGGGATAAATGTTCACTTATACTGATGATACTCAGCTACACATCTATCAAATTAGTCTGTCCTCCTCATGGACTTCATTTATCTGTGTAAAGGTAAAGGTAAGAGATGGCAATAACATTCTTTTGCTTAGTTTTTACTGAAGTGTGTGCTACAGTTTGTATGCGTTAACAATGCAGAAAAGAAACAACCCACAAACTGCTGTGCTAGATTAGCAGCAAAATAAACATTAAGCCTGAAAACATAACAGACTGAATGTTCTGTTTGTGTGGGAAATAGAGTATTTTTCCTGAAACATAAAGTGGTGCTGTTGTCAGTAGTTATGGCAACGAATCTGTGTGTAGCTTATCCGACACAGAGGGCAAGAAAGAAGTGGCTTTGAGTTGTACTTTTCCCTTTGCTGTGGAGCATAACACTAAATTAATACCTGGGGGCGTTGTGGAACCATGAACCAAGAATGGCAGCTTAAAGTGGATGCTCCGTGTGACCTGGGCCAAATCTTCAAAAAAAAAAAAAAAAAACAGGATTAGTAACGTAAACTGGATCCGAAAATGTCAAAATCAACCACTCTTTGTCAGGAGTGATGGTTTTGGTGAGGTGAGGTAAGACGCAGGCAGCCCAGGATGAAGATAAGATGATGGTTTAATAATGAATTGCCAAGGAACAGAACAACGAGGACCACAAGAAATACACGACGGACGTAGACAGCATAAGACATTAGACAAGGACCCGACGACGAACACAGACAACAGGTGGGACTAAATACACACAAGGGGTGATCAAGGGAACGAGACACACCTGGGAAACAATCAACGGGGAAGACGCAGAGACAGAGACTCACAGGAAGGAAACTGAACACAAAAAACTCCAAAAATGAACACACAGAAACACGATCATGACACTTTTAAGGACTGTGATATTTTCACATGAAAACCCGGTAACCAAAAACCAGCTAAACCTGATATTTCAGTAACAGATGAAGACAAACAGGGGGCCGCTAGCATTGATAGCATGTGTGACCTTAGCACGGTGCTAGCTGAACTTGGGTCGTTGCATTCAGAGTTTGGTGGATTTGGAAGCAAACTGGACAGCATAGATAACCGTATGGGTGAAATGACAAAATCCATTGCATCTCTGGAGGAAACATAGCAGACGTAAAGCAAAATGTTGCCGCTATACTAGACTGGAGGAAGCTGAAAACAGAATCGTGTCGGCGGATGAACTTTTAGAAACTAGTACCGCTAATATTGCCAAAGCCCTGTAGCGAATATCCTACTTGGAAGCTAAGACCGACGACCTGGAGAATCGAGGCTGAAGGAAGAACCTACGCCTTTTTAGGCTCCGGGCGAGCGCTGAGGGTCAGCGGCCTTTGCTGGAGTTTATACAGATGCTGCCGCGCTGGCTGGAGACCGATAGACCTTTCACCATTGACAGGGCCCACCGCACGATGGCACCTCCAAAACCAAACCGGCACAGAGCTGTCCTCATCCGTTTCCTGAATTTCCAAGATCGGGAATTTGTTTTACGCTCGACAAAACAACGCAACATTGAATACGATGGGAATAAACTTTTTTTCATTCAGGATTTTTCAGCAGAGACCATCCGACAGCGAGCCGAGTTTGACAACATCAGGAAAGCTTTTGCTGAAAAAGGAATGTTCCGCGGGTTTCAGTATAATCCATGCAAAATGAGGATCCTCCACAAAGGGAAGATACAGCTGTTTTCATCTAAGTAAGGCGGGGATTTCCTCTGCACACACGCTGGACAGAACTGACTATAAATGGTTGAGCGGTTCAGTTCCTGAACTACAGAATTAGCTATAATTGATAGCTGCTCTTCTATACCTCAGCTGACATAATATCCAGTTTGACGTATGTGTCATAGGCAGCCATGGAGTGATTTTGTTTTTTCTTTCTCTTTCTTGTTATGCAGGATAATTTTCATATGTTCTATAACGCTTTTTCAGGCTTGTGTACCTGCCGGCTGTGTATGTCACATTAATACAAAATGTTTTGGTTAAGCGCCTATTCACAGAATAGGGAATTTATAGCTACATATGGGTTTGCTGTATTTGTGTTTTACTGTGGTGTATGGTTCACGGACAGCACTATTGTTTTTGAAGTAGGGTTTCATAGTTCAGCTTATTCCCCTTATTAGTGGATTAGCATAAGCCCCAATTTATTAGTATGAGTAAGGGAGGGGGGTATTTAAGTGTTATGTGTCATTTTCAGGGTTTTCTTTTCTCATTTAGTTACTTATTTTATTTTACTCAAAATCTTTGTGTATTTTGTGTTAACTCTCCATCATGTATTGTCATATTAATATTTCAGAAAAAAGCAAAGTATGGAACAAGTTAATACTCATAATATCTCTTACATAAAAATTACAAGTTGGAATGTAATTTTTAGCTTAAATTTAATAGAATTTTTCTTCAAGAAACGCATTTAACAGATTGTGAGATAAAGTTTGTAAAAAATAGATGGTCGGGCCAGGTGGTGCATGCGCCATATAATAACTATGCAAGAGGCGTAATTGTTTTGATCCACAAAAGCATACCATTCCAAATACTAAAAACAATAAGATTCAGCTTGTAGGTATGCAATTGTTCAGGGTACATTTTCTTAATTATTTTAAATTTAGTGAGTTTATATGGCCCAAATGAAAATAGGCCGAAATGTTTTGAAGATCTGTTTCTTACTTTAGCTACTCTTCAAGGATTTTATGTAATTGGAGGAGATTTCAATTGCACTTTAAACCCTAGTGATGGGTAAATGAGGCGTCATGAGGCGTTTCGACTCATAGCAACACTGTATTGATACTGTGTCGATACTGTGTCGCTCAATACTAACACCTGCTGGACATTAAAAATTCCTACAGGCAACGTAGTGATTTGATGACTTAGTCTATACAATAAGATTTAAGTC
>NW_006800661.1:16970-30325 GCF_000485575.1 Poecilia formosa | reverse complement strand
TTCATTAACTTTTAAATTTTACATAGAAATTTTCAATAAGTTTGGTTTTTAAAATTAACACATTGTTTTACGCATCACTCATTATCGCTTCATTGACTTTAAAGGATAGTACCTTAACATTTCTATTTTTACTTTATTAAGTTTTAAGTAAAATCTACCTTTTAGTCATTTTACAATATTAACCTAACACTTTATTCATTTTTGCATTTTATTAAGTTTTGAAATATCATCCTAACATTCTATTCAATTTACATTTTGGTTAACTCTAACAACTTGATGAATATAAGTTTAATACTTTTTTACTTTAAAGATGAAAATTATATCCTCCTAACGCTTCACCCATTTTATATTTTCATAAAATTTAACATTTATTCTTTTTAAAAAAAAAATCAGACTTTGTTCTTTAATAGTTCATTACCCTTCTATGGCATGACGTTGACCTGAGGTAACAAAAAGAAATAATAAATAAATAACAAGCAACATAAAGGTAATAATTATAATATTTGGTTCCAGAAAATGTAATGATTCGACTTTATGATTGATGTGTAATTACAGATGACGAAGTGCTCACAAGTCTGACGGAAAATATTTTCTTCCACTAAAAACAAAATAGTCATGCCATGGATGGTTGAATTTCCTTTTTCTAATTTTAACCCTAACATTTTTTTTTTTTTAAATTCTATTCCCTTACGTGTTCTTCATTAGATTGTAAGAGGGACATTGTGGTTTCGATCCACCGCCTAAGAGGCATAGGGGTGCCCTGTCCTTTTTACCCCCAAAATTGAAATGATAGGTAAACTTAATTTTATTGTGTCACGTAGCGCGGGGTGCCGAGATTTGGTCTCAGTTCAGTGGTCTAGACTACAACTCTTCTATGTGGCTCCTTGGTTCCATGTCCTCCCCTGCCAGTTGGATTTCTTTCAAAATAAATGCCACTAGTGGCAAAAAAAAGTGAAGTTCATGCTATGTTAGGACAGGAGACAAGATGTTTCCATCCCTGAAATTATGATGCATAGAATCAAATATCTAAGTCTAAACTATGTTACAGAGTAAACACAATAAAAACATCCTTTATCTGTGGCATTGTTCATTACAATGGCACATTTCTGATGTATTAAAATTAAATACGATCAGTACACTTAATGATATTAGCAATTAGGTATTATCCAGCAAGTACTTTTACTTTTATTACTTAAGTATTTTTAAAAGCCAGTACTTTTTTACTTTTACTTAAGTAAAATGTTAATGTGGTACTTTTACTTTTACTTGAGTACATTTTTGTCTGTGTATTTGTACTTTTACTTAAGTACATTTTTTGAGTACTTTCTCCACCACTGACCATCAGAACAACAACAACTGGATCTCCTTCAGGAGGAAGCAGCTACCAGGAGAGATGGCAGAGCTCCAGGGAGAGTTGAGACAAACAAAAGAAAAATAAAAGTTGCGTCTCAGTGAACAAAGTCTCTTTATTTATGCTCACTCCACACATTGTACTGTAGTTTATATGGCATTAAGGTCCTAATACAATCCTCCCAAAACGTGAGGAGCTTTAAGCAGAGTGAAAATAACATTATATTATATAAATATGTCATTGACACTTAACATTGTAGATTACCAATGAAGGCATCCAAAACTGGATACATTATTCAGCAAACCAAACATTTTGAAATCATGTTTGTTAGTTTCTAGTTTATACGACATCATTCTATCCACTCATTGTTTATCTGTCTTCCTGGAGAATCTTCAATGTAAGAAAGTGAGAAAAGACTGAGTTTAAACTTTTAATTCTTTGTGGCCAAAATGTGAAAACATGGATCTAGAACCAGTCAGATTAGAAGGAATACGGCTTTATTTGTTCTCAGTATAACTTGGACATCAGGTGAATCATAATTAAACTATTGAGAAGTTAAAAACTACAGATTGTTAATGCACTTCTACTATTTAAGAAAATGAGACACTTTTTTTTTTAAATCAGAAATGTTTCATCAGCATATTGAGCTCATGTGATTCCTGCTCCAGAAAGGTGAAGGTCTCTGGACATCCTGAAGGTAAACACAGACCAGCATTCAGGAAGACGGACACTGATGAGACGTCCTACAACTCAGAGGAGCAGGAAGAACCACGATGGTCTGCAGCGGCAGTTTACCAACATCTGAAAACACATTGAATTATATTATGAATTAATTCTGACATTTTTAAGTTATTTGCAACACCCTGACTAACATTAGCTCATGTATATTCGGCACTATTACAAGTTTTATAGTAGTTTAATACAAAAGTCATCGCTAGCTCACCTGCACAGTCTGAGCCACCTGCGTTCCTCCCGCTGCAAGGCGGAGATCAGCTCCTCCTCACCACATCGCAGCATTCCTCCCACCGGCGCATTTTCTTGAAATCTCAGAAAAATCGCAATCAGACCATAAAAAATAGCTCAGTTCTCTCTTCTTCTTTTGTATCAGAAAAACAACAACTCGCGTTAGGTCGCATGTAACGAAGGACATCACATGGCGCCTGGAGGCGGGGCGCTACACGCCCCCGCCACCAGGGGGTTAGCTATCCTAACCCTGTTACAGAGTCAAATTGGGCCGGTGGTGGTCACTCCGAAATGGAGCCGAGCCAAGCCGGATTGCTTGAGTAGAGCCAGTGGTAAAGGGGCTTTAGAGGTGTGTTTGGGGTCATTATCATACTGGAACAGTGCTCTGTGACACAATTTCCAGAGGGAAGGAATTATGCTCTGCTTCAGTAGTTCACAGTACATATTGGAGTTCATGAAATGTAACTCCCCAACATCTGCTGCACTCCTGCAGCTCCAGACCATGGCATTCCCACTACCATGCTTGACTGTAGGCATCACACACTTATCTTTGTACTCTTCACCTGACAGCTACAACACATGCTGGAGACCATCTGAACCAAACAAATTAATCTTGGTCTCATCAGACCATAGGACCTAGTTCCAGTAATCCATACCCTTGTTGACATATCTTGAGCAAACTGTTTGCGGGCTTTCTTGTGTGTAGACTTCAGAAGAGGCTTCCTTCGAGGGTGACAGCCATGCAGACTAATTTGATGCATATGGTCTGAGCTCTGACAGGTTGTTCTCCCACCTCTTCAATCTCTACATTTGGATGTAACGCTGAGCACTTGCACTGAGCTTCTTTGGACGACCAATGCAAGATCTGTTCTGAATGGACCTCCCTCTTTTAGAAAGCTGGATGATCTTGGCCACTGTACTGCAGCTCAGTTTCAGGGTGTTAGCAATCCTCCTGTAGCCTTGGCCATCTTCATGTAGCGCAACAATTCATCTTTCAAGATCCTCAGAGAGTTCTTTACCATGAGGTGCCATGTTGGAACTTTCAGTGACCAGTATGAGAGCGTGTGAAAGCTGTACTACAAAATCTAACACACTTGCTCCCTATGCACACCTTATACCTAGTAACACTAACTAGTCACATGACATTTTGGGGTATAGTCTAGGGGTGTACTCACTTTTGTTGCTGGTGGTTTAGACATTAATGACTGTATTCAGAGTTATTTTGAGGGAGGAATACAGTTACACTGTTATATAAGCTGCACACAGACTACTTTTCATTTTGTCAAAGTGTCATTTTGTCAGTGTTGTCCCATGAAAAGATATACTTAGATATCTGCAGAAATGTGAGGGGTGTGCTCACTTTTGTGATACACTGTATATCAATGCAGTTTTGATCAATAATAAAATCTATTTAGACCAATAAAATATATCAGAATCTGGTAGCAACCTTGTGTGTGCTAACAGATTATTTAGCTTGCTAGTTGTGAGGCAAACTATAAAGTACTAAGCAACATGTTGCTTACCTCATTGTTTATGACAATAAGTGGTAAAAAGTACAAGGGACAAGTCAAATACTCTTGCCCTTTTCTCTCTCCCTCTGTTTTTTTTTTTGAAAATCTGATTTTATAACTTTCTTAGCAGCATAGTAACTTGACAATCATTCTTGTCTTCCACTGTCTGCTGCTAACAGCGTCNTATTTTAAAAAAAGTTTTTACAACATTTTTGAAATTTAGCCTGTTACGCTTTTTTGACAAAACTTCTCCTGCTGTAGAAAAAAATTAAGTAAACATTACATAACATTGCATTTACAGCGAATATTTTTCTTAGGGGTTGCGTTCCGAAAATAACCCGTGATAGGCGAAATCCGTGAAGTAGTTATAGAGAAATTTAAAGGTGCTATACTCATGAAATGAGTTCCTTTCTGACTTGTAGGTCAGATTGACCCAGTACATTTGACACAGTACATTTCTTTTCAGTCAAAAACATATCTTAATGTGAATCAACCGACAACATGCCTTTTAACTATTAGTAGAATTATATTCGTCTACATAATTACCTTCATTTTTACAGTTATTACACAGCATAAATAAATACTTGACATTGAAACCAAAGAACAAAACCTGTTTTCAGGTCAGCGGATGTGCGTGTGCAAACACTTTTATAAGTATTTACAAATTAAACATTTCATTATGTCAAAACACAAACAGATTGAACCCAAACACCACTGTCGTACCTAGAGAATATTGTACTAGAAAATTTAGAGAGGAGAGGTCACATTTCTTTATTTTATGCAGCCTTACTAATGCAGGATTTCCCCCAGTGTATTATAAGCCTGGCGGAACCGCCATGCTTTACTAGCCTCGCTGCCAGGCTAAGCATTGCTTGTTTACATTTCAAGGAAAATAATAAAAAATAAACTAGAAAATTCCTGCAGAAATTTTAAGGGGCCTGCCAACTGTGCCCATCACTTTAAACCCAGCGTTTCAAATTTGACATGAAAAATAGATATATGCAAGTCTGACATAATTATCTCACCACTACAACACAGTAACTGTAAATATTGTCAGGTATATTATGACAATAGGAGTCA
Source organism: Poecilia formosa (assembly GCF_000485575.1). Lineage (NCBI taxonomy): Eukaryota > Metazoa > Chordata > Actinopteri > Cyprinodontiformes > Poeciliidae > Poecilia > Poecilia formosa. Next base: position 25,420 of record NW_006800661.1, on the reverse strand, counting down.
CCATTGAAAAGCAGGGTATAAACCCAAAGTCAGTGAAATTCAATCGACGACTATAAGCTTCGCACATGGTGTTCTCACTCATGGTCCAAAATAAAAAACATGAAGAAAGTTGTTAATAGTTAATTTCTAAAAACAATTTCAATTTTCATAGTAAAGATTTTAATTTACACTCAAAAATTCAGACAAGTAATAATTTTATGTAAGCAAAACATGAATAGTCACAGGAAATATGTATTCTTCCCACAATACATTGTGAGATCTGATTCAGCGCTGTGGGAATACTCACTGCCTCAGTCTAGGACCCGTTGCTATGGTAATTAATGATCTGCACCTGGGCTGGCTCTCTCTGCCAGACAAGATGCTGGTTACTATACTTGTGAGAGACCCAGCGTCGGTCTCCAGGACCCTGACAAAAAACCATAAGCCCTAGGAAAATTTTGAAAACATTTTACAGGAGCAGGCATGTGTATCTATGTCATGACCAACTTTGAGATCAATAGGCCTCTATTTGTGCCTGTGAGGGGGAGTTAAACAGAATTTTGGAGTCAGACCTCCACTGTCCTGTGTGTGTGTTTCNCCCCTGTTGGTCAGGGCCCCTAGAATTGTCATCACTTTCCCCCCTATACCGCGCCCCTGCTCCTGCCACATGTCGATGCCACATTCCTTGCCCAAGGGCAAGTGCCTACCGATCTGGATGTCAGTGTATAAATGTGTGTGCGTTTGTGAGTGTGAATGGGTGAATATGACTCTAGCGTAAAGCGCTTTGAGTGGTCAAAATGACTGGAAAACGCTAAATAAGTTCAGTCCATTTACTATTCCATTTATAGTGGGCGTGGTATATGAGCTGCTGCGTCCAGTCAGACACATATCCTCTCCCCCTGTACTTTAGCTCAGAGGTTCCCAAACTGTGGGGCGCGCCCCCTAGGGGGGGCGCCGTGCCATTGCAGGAGGGGGGTGGGGGGACGAGCAGCCGTCTGAATGAAAAAAACAAAAAAAAACATGATCGCTGTATGCGCTGGGTTTTTACCTTAGAATGCCCAACTCTCTGTCAATTTGATACAGTAGAGGCTTCCACACTTCCCATATCTGTGTCCTCTGTAACTTTATCAGCAGTTAAAACTGTTTAATCCGTTGTTAACATGTCGTAACCTGTTTTTCCGAGCTGCCTTTAAACGCAACATGAGCGCTACGACGCTCACGCTGGGTTTCCACCTGTGCAGCATTGAAGGAGACCTGCTGCTGCTGGGCGGAGCTACACAGGTGTGTTAGAATCACGGCAGCAAACCAGCAAAACACAAATAACTTTTCACAGTTTTTCCCCCAAACTAACCGACTGAGTTGAGTAAAGCTGTTGGATGCAGGTAAAGTTAGCTAAAAGATGACTAGCTAATATCAATACAGAACCTTAAGCTTGTTAACTAGTAGCCTGTAGGCTACCGATGTTGTCTATGTTCAGCTACGTACATTCATTTTGCCCTCAAAAAAGTCGATTCCTTCCCCCCATACTCCTTCTTAGAGACAGATCCAACCCCCCCACTCCCCCCTCAAGACAAATCATTCAACCAGACAGCTATTTGTAATCCATGGGGGGGGGGAGGAGAAAAAGATTGGAAACCACTGCTTTAGCTGATNCTTCCTGCTTGCTGCAGCCGCTCCAGCAAGGTGTACTTGCTGGATTTGGCCCTATGTTTTTTTTTGTTTGTTTTTTTTTTGTACCTCCAGGCTTGCCGTCCTACGTCACTGTATGTTGACGTGTTTCTTTGGAGCAGAGCTACTCTTCAGTTAGCAAAGTCGTGTGGACAGGTGAGGTGAAGTGAAGCGCTGACAGCGGATTGTCCTCGTGCCTTGTTGGCGGAATAATGGCCGCTGACTGGGAGGAGATTCGCCGCCTGGCCGCGGACTTTCAGCGGGCTCAGTTTGCGGACACAGTACAGAGGTGAGACCGTTAGCTCGAATGCTAACATGAGCTAACTCAGCTGGTTAAGGCAGCTCACTGTAGTTTGTTCAAGTTTTAAATGTGAAGAAAACCTTCGCGGTGTTAGTTTCTAAAGTCTCTACTGTCTCTCAACCGTTTCCAGGTTGTCGGAGAGGAACTGCATAGAAATCATTACAAAGCTGGTTCAGGACAGAAAGTTGGATGTGGTGCACACCCTGGATGGGAAGGAGTACATCACTCCTACTCAGATCAGCAGGGAAATCCGGGACGAGCTATATGTCCATGGAGGTCGGTACAACATAAAAATATATCAGCCTGTTGGAACTGCAGATGGTTATATTTCAGTGTTTCCTGCAGGAAGAATCAACATTGTGGATCTGCAGCAGGTTTGTTCCCATTCAGTGACCTTCCATCTCCATCTGCTGAAGTTGCTGTTCAGATGTCCTTTAAATGATACTTCCTTTAGATCATCAACGTGGACTGGGTCCATGTAGAAAACAGAGCCAACGACATTGCTAAGTCAGATAAAGGGGTCCAGCTGGTCCTGGGACAGCTCATTGATGAGTAAGTACAAGCAGAAGATGACTCCATCCAATCAGCTTTCTGTTAGAAGATGATTAATTTATTTAATCAATTAACCAAAATTAATATGGGAAAGTCCCAATTGTTTGACTTTTTCTAAAGGTTTTATTGGCTGTAGAGGCCTTGATTTGAAAGTGGTTAGGCAGTCAGCAGCATGATTGCAGCGTTTGGATTTCAGGATACAGAATATGAGAGAGGGAGAAGACATGGGCAAGGGTCATAAGGCCGGGACTCGAACCTATGACTGCCACATCAAAGACTAAGAACTTTATATATGGGTTAGGGTTTATCCTTGCGCCACCACAGCATCCCCCTTATTTGACATTTTAAATTACTTTTTAAGATGCATAAATGGATTCTATATCTCTAGATTTGAGCATACAATATGTTGAAGGTAAAATTCTGAATATTAAGCGAGTCGCATGTTTCCTTTCATTTCCAATAAAAATGTATGAAAAGTCTCATCTAATCCTGTTCTTACTCCCCTGGTGGGACACCTGGCGGACCTCCTAACTGAATAAGGAGGAGGATAATAAACCTGAGAGGCAGAGGCTGCATGCATTGAGCTGTTTTCTGTATCCTGTGCTGTGCTGTGCTGTGCAGCGCCTACCTGAACCATCTGGCTGAGGAGGTGAACGACAAACTGCAGGAGGCTGGTTTGGTCAGCATGGCAGAGCTGTGTAAAAGCTACGACCTCCCAGGAGACTTCCTAACTGAGGTGAGTCATCTCATGATGATCTACACCTTGCCCCAGGCTCAGACATTAAGCCACAGTGGAGTTATTGCTGAGTCAAGCATTTGAGGGTAAAAAGCCCCATCAGGATTGTTTTTTCTCATTTCAGGAAGTGTTGAAACGCCTGGGAAAACTCATCGAGGGAGAGATGGACCAGTACAACAGAGGAGTGATCTTCACCAGAGCTTTTGTTGCACGTCACAAAGCCAGAATCAGAGGCCTGTTCAGTGGAATTACAAGGTACAACTAAAAACTCCAATCACATGTTCCCTGTGCAGAACAGAGGCGAGTTGTTGCCACAGAAACGGTGTGTGCACATCACCATTCTCACCAAACATTCTTAGAACTTTGTTTGGATATCAGTCTGGTTATGTTGTGCTCTGCAGACCAATACCCGTCAGCAGCATGATTGCAGCATTTGGATTTCAGGAACACCTCCTGTACAGTAAGGAGACTTTACATGATTGTTTCATATCATTTAAGGGGCCAGTATTATGTATAATTTACTTTTTTGAGCTTTCCATCTTCTTGTATTGAAGTGTTGCTTTGATTCTTTCATGCATGTTTGAAAAATCCTTTAATCTCCTGTGGCAACTATTCAGCTGTCCAAAACCCTGGGTGGCCTTAGCCCCGCCTACTCCGAGCAGGTTCCAAGCTTCCGAGCTTCTACCACACAGCCCAGAGGAGCAGCCCTCCTCTGGGACTTTCCCACTCAGCTCCTCCAGACTAGTCAGCAGGAATTACCAAACACCTGGTGAAACTGCGCATCTGCTGAGTGCAATGTTAAATTACTAAGTCAAATTTCTTTGGTTGTGCTTAAAAGAAATGATAGCATTTCTATAACAAATGAAGGTAATACAATTACTTGATAGAACTACAAAATGGCAGTATGTGCCAGGAAAATACATAATACTCCCCCATTAAGCGAGTGTTTTGTTTTAGTGAGTCCTGATTCATGCATTTTTGTCCCAGCCGTTTTGGAGGAACTGGTGAACAGCGGACGTCTGAAGGGAAGCGTAGTGGGAGGACGACAGGACAAGGCTGTATACATCCCTGACATCTACGCCAGAACGCAGAACGCCTGGGTGGACTCCTTCCTCCAACAAAACGGATACCTAGGTCTTTGCTTTTGTTACTGGAGAAATACACTTGATCAGAGGTGCTCAAGTCCAATCCTCCACCCTGCATCACTTTCCCAAAATGTGTGAGTCAAAAGGCTGACTTCCCACACTAGCAGTAACTCAGCTCTGCAGAGACCTGCTAGTAAGCCATTCATTTGCTCGAGGGGTTTTAGAAAAGGAATACATATAAAAGTTGCAGGGTGGCAGTTCTTGAGGACTGGGCATCAGGATCCCAAGGCAAACATGTTTGCTTCGGCTCTGCTTTATGACATCAGCTTCTTGCAACGAGTGAAGGGGAAAAAGATCTCTTTCTGTAGAACCTTGAAATATCTTTAAACTGGTCATCTTACCCTTTCCTCACAGCATTCTGTGACTAGGGGAAGATTAATTATTTCCCATTTAGATTACAAGATTACCACTCTCCTCCATACATCATTTTTAAAATGTTCCTCCTTAGAAGAGGTTCTAAATTACATAAACCTGTCTGTCTATCTGTCAACAGATGGATAGATAGATCTGTCTATCTATCTGATAAACTGTCTATGTCTGTCTGCATAGATCAACCTCCTTTGCCGCCTCCCTTTGATCCTACAGCTGTCGGAAACATAAACTGTTTGGTAAGAAACAACCAATCAGAGGAGGGTCTTAGTACTGTCCATCACTCTGATTGGTTGTATGATGGCTGAGATGACTGTAGGACTACCGTGAGGAGGCAGAGGAACCCGATTCTTCTCACAATTTATCTGCCTCATATTATACAACATGGTGACAATTTTAAGAAATATATAAAGAAAAAAGAAAACATGTTTGTAAAAGTTTCTTGCTCCAACTTTAAGAAAAAGATGGAATAATTCATTTGATGATTACATCTCCAGTTTTATTAACAATTCAATATTCATAAATATCAGTTTTGGGAGATTCACATTTTATGCTTCACTTTCATCAGTTCTACAGCAGAATGCTCATTGAATTCACAGCCTCTAACCTCCAACCTACTTCCTGTGTGCAGTCTGCTGGTGGCTCGAGTCTAGAGCGAATTATGCAAACTATGCAAACCATAATTAACCATTAATGAATGTAGTCAATGTTCATTGACTGATGAACATTGAACTTGTAATGCATCTGAAATTATCTTTTAATCATTAAAAGGACGTTTTAAGACCTGCTGCTGTCAGTAGATGACAAGGTTTTGCATCAATTGTAAAAAGATTCTTTCAGCTGCTTTTAGCTTCCTTCTCGAGAATTGTTCTACTCTTCCACACCAGCTTCATGTTCTCCTATGTTATGTATCTGCTGCTCTCTTCAGCTTGAAGCATCTTCTCCTTTTCTTTCTGCAGAGTTCGATGCGCTGCTCCGTCTCGGGATCCCTGACCCGTCCAGCTACATCAAGAAGCGCTTCAGATCCAGCAAGCTGCTATTCCTGCGCGCCACCTGCGTGGGTCAGGCTCTGGTGGACCAGGTGGAGGCCTCTGTGGAGGAAGCTGTTAACTCTGCCACATGGACCGACCTCCAGGTGGTCAGCTCAGATCACCATGATAATCTCTTCGCCCCCCCCACCCACCAGCTAAAATTAGACGTGTGGATTTGATTGTAAAGAAGGGAAAGTGGGTTCCTCAGCTAGATTTGGTTTATTTATTTGAATATTATGCACCATTATGGTGCCCAACATACATAGACTGACAAGACACTATACATACAGCTGAAAGGGTGGCAGTCATTCAGTAGTCAACTTATGCGCTTCAGACAACCAAAACAGATCAGAGTTTTTATTTTGCATTTTGATCAACATATTATTTCTCAAATTCTAATAGAATGGTAGAATATAAAATTAAATTTATCCTCAACCACATAAAGTTCACAAAACTACTTCTGGCAACCCCCTTTGACTCTTCCCACTTCACTCACCAGAGGCAGTGTGCATCTGCCTCCATGTTCTTAATGGATTCATAGAGATCTCTGTCTTTTTTATGTTTAAAGTGGCAGTATTATGTAAAATCCACTTTGTGAGCTTCACATCATATCATAATGTTATTCAATGGACTGTTGCTTTGATTCTTTCATGCATATGTAAGAAATATCTTGTGGCAACCATTTAGCTGTGGAAAAAAATGCCTGGATGGACCTAGCCCCATCTTTGAGATGCAGCTCCTCCTCAGAACTACAGTTTACAAGTTGCTGAGCTTCCTCTTAACTGAGCAGCCCTCCGCTGCGACTCCCCCACTCGGCTCTGCCAGACTAGCCAGCATCAATTTGCAAACACTTGGTGGAACTCAACATGCGCTGATTTCATTATAGGAGATACTGTTCAGTAAAATGCTGGTTAAAAAAAAAACTCTTAAAGAGGAGCCATCTTGTGGTGACTTCTGAAGACCACAAGTGTTTAAAGAGAAAGAGGTCCAATTTCAAGGTGTTTAAATTACCAAGTACTTTTAAGTTTTATTTGATATATATATATATATAGCTTTTTTTTTTAACAACCCAGGGTTGTTATATCCCTTCCTGCTGCTCAGGAAGTGATAGTGCCATTTTATAGCACTATGTGCTTGGAAAACATATAATACTACCAATTTAACTTAACAACCATCTCGGTTTGAAACGCATCCTTAATCTGAATGTGAGTTTTAAGTTTGTGTTTTCTGCTAATCTTCTCCCACCACTGATCCTTATACATCTTGAACATACATTGTTTAATTAAATAACAGGATAGATTATCCCTATAAATATTATGTAAATCTCAAAGGGAAGAGCTAGAAATTCCTGCTCCATGAATGCTTGGCCTGCTCTAGTTCTCATTGGCCTTTCTGGTCGTGTTCCAGTCGATCCTGCCCAGCTGTCTTTCCATGGAGGACATGGGGATGCTCATTAACCAGGCCCTGAGGAACGCCAATGTCCAGTCGCAGGCCATTGTTCTTGGGGGTACTGTGGTGGTCAGTGAGAAGTTCATCGGCATCTGCCAGGCACTATTTGAAGACGCCATGCAGCAGAAGGCTCAGAAGGTACAGTTTCCTGTCCCTGGTTCCTCCCTCTGTGGAGAGTTCCTGTGCTGAGCCAGCATGGTTTCTGATTTCTGCTTCTGGGCTGCTCAGGAAGTGAAGAACAACCCAGTGTTCCTGATAACAGAGGAGGACCTGAAGCAGGCGTCTGCTCTGGCCGAGATTGCTGCTCCGTCCAAGAAGGAGAGAAGGGATGCCGAGCGCAGGAAGAAGGCTGCAGGTCCGTCTGCTTCAGTAGTGGCGGGATCTATGTGAGTGTTGGGCTCTAACTTGTTGTCTTCCAGAGGGTAGCAGCAGCGCCAAGGCTGGTGGGGGGGGCAACGCCAGGGAGATCCGCATCCGCAAGACCAAGAAGAAGGGCAGGAGGGACGAGGACAGCGATGAGGAGACAGGAGCATCACAGCAGAGTATGCCAGCACCATTCTCTTTACCAGAAAGAAATAGTAGCTGTATTTCCTCTACAAATATGTACACATTTTTGTCTATATTCTGCTGAAAAAACACAATTTCTCATTAATGGTGTTTCCATTAAATAAGGAATTAAAGTCAAATAACCCATGAATAAGCTTGTTCACATGATAAGTCATTAAAAACAATGCAGCGACTGATCTAAACAGTAGCATGAGATATATTCTTAATTCAGCCCTGGCTCTGGCACTCATCCATTGGAAAATCAAAAGAGACATCGGCGTCTCATTCGAGCACTGGAGTGGCTGTGTATGTTGTGTTTTTGGGTAAATTGTAGTCTGTGATTTTACAGAAGAGTTTTGGATCTAACATTTTAGATTGACACAACGTACAACAATGTGCAGCTGGTTCCAGCTGCACAAAACAAAAACCAACCATTATCCTCCTACAACTTCCTGTCACCTTCTGCCAGCCATCACATCCAGCTGTTGATCACATGATGAGTGCTATGCAAAAAATGTATTTCCATTTTTTTGTGATCCTACAGTTTTTACAGTGATCCCTCGTTTTTCGCAGGGGGGTTGCGTTCTGAAAATAATCTGCGATAAGTGAAATCTGTGAAGTGGTTACCTTTAGTTTTTACAATTATTATACAGCATAAATAAATACTCTACATT
>NW_006800661.1:5865-16323 GCF_000485575.1 Poecilia formosa | reverse complement strand
CCGCTCCCCAAATTCACATTGTTTCCATTCTACAAATTTATATTGGTAATTTTAATTTAGCAATTCTACATTTAATAGAAACACAGCTTGTGTCTCTGGATGCACATTAAAGCTGCTCACTGGGCTTCACTGTCTGCTTGGCACCCAACACCCCGGGTTGTCGTTGTCAGGCTGTTTTCCTTTCTGGGTGGCAGATTTAGCGGGAGTTTTGCAGTGAGGCTCATCAGTGTGTTCTACTCTACCAAGGTCGCAACAGGCCAGCCGAGGCTCCCTTCATGGCCCAGGAGGAGATCGCTGCTATTCTGGAGGACAGACTGAACGACTGTCCTGAAGACATCCTGTCTGAGCTGGCCGAGTTGCTGGTCAGGTAACATACCATGTCTGGCTCAGCTCACTTTCCCCTCACACAGCAGTCAGTTTCCTGTCTCCGTCTCTGCAGGCCTCTAACCAAAGCTTACCAGGACGTCCTGAGGACTGTCTTCATGTCCTCCAACAGCTCGCCTTCAGCAGCCTGCAAGAAGAAGAGCATGAAGGATCTGCAGGAGGAGATCAGCAACCTGTACAACAACATACGGCTGTTTGAGAGGGGCACCAAACTATTTTCAGGTCTGCCCCGCTGCACTGTTAGTCTTACATACAGCTGAATCAGTGCTGCATGCATGCAGCAGATCACATAGTTTATCAGGTCTGAAATATGAAATGGAATATATATATCAGAAGATGCGCTAGACTTTTTTGTTATCCATCATCTTGATCGACAACATAAAAAAAATTCGGTCATGTACTATTGGTATAATTTTTTTACCCATCAAAATTATAATCATAGTAACATAGGTTATTTAGCCGCATTTTTATGCGGTTTAGTTAATATTCACCTAGTTGAATCGTGAATCCAGATTCCATCACACTTTTTTTTAAAGGTTTTGTTGGCTCTAGTGGCCTTTATTTGAAAGTAGTTTGACAGGAAAGAGGGCAATGAGAGAGAGGGAAGACATGCGGCAAATGTCACCAGGCTGGGAATCGAACCTGCGACCACCGGCATGAGGACTAAGGCCTCAATACATGGGTTGTGCTTTGTACCTGCGTCACCACAGCACTCCAGATTTCATCACACTTAAAGCAGATAAATGCATCTAAATTTTTCTTCATAGTGACAAAAACCACTGACTGTGTCCCCAATAACTTATAATTAATTAAATTAAACAACTCCACTTAAATTACCAGCACTTCATCCGCTGGGGTCTGAATGCACAGCTTCACAAATTCCTCCTGGTTCGCAGCTGCAGAGAAATCTGCGCTGGTTCATCGGTCAGTTGGATCTGTCTGATTAAAATCGATCAATTCAACACTGCAAGTTTTTAACTGTGTGGTCCGGGCGTGCTCTTTTCGAAGGATGTTTATTTTTTTTGCGTGGTTTCGCTTCTCCAAAATGGACAGATGTTACGTCTGCTGCACTCCTCCAGAACACCGCTCTCCTGGGTGCACCCAGAAGGCTCCATTTGTTAAAATCGCAGGATGAGTTAAGTTTAATTCTTCACAGTGGCGGAGCCTGCATTGGTTGTGCAGCTCACTGCATATGTTCCCGTCTAATTAACTTCTGTACCTTTATTTATGTCCTCAAAATAAACTGCCGACTCCTCTGTTTAGACTATAAATGGATTAAAATAATGTTGCATTCTCTTTAGTTTTCTCTGGTCTGTAATAGAGACTTGAATTAAAGGCGCCATCTCTACCAAATATTTTCAATGCGCTTCCTAACCAGACGCTCCAAAGCGTCCTGTCCATAACTCTTCAACACGCTGTCAGCTCCCGGTCAGAAAGACGCATTTAGTTCAGAGTCCATGAGATGAATTCAGAAAGGATTTTTTTGTTAATTGATTTTAGTTGCCTCTGCGATGAAATCTTTGCGTAAAGTCTATAATGTCTGCCTGTGTGCAACAGTCAGGGGTTTTAATTATAACCTGTCAAATGATGGACGGGCTTTAAATTTTCCAGCTGTTTAAAAAGATAACCGGTCAAATACGAAAAATAGTATTTATTTATTTCATTATTAGGACCAAGTAACAATTGGAAAAATTAAATATGAATCGAAAAATGTTTGAGTTTCCTTTTCTAAAGGATTAAAAAGAAAGTTTCTAAAAAATGTATGTGCTTAATAACTCCATTTGATTTGTTGTCTCATAAATTCACTTAAATATTTTTAGCCATCAGTATTCTGGTGCTTGAATTTCTTTTGAGAAAAATACACCTTTAAAAATAGCCAAAATATTTTTTTCTTCTTTTTGACCACTGGCCTACCTTAAATCATGGTTTTTAACTGTCTGTGATCAAAAGTAATTCAGACAACAAACTTAGCATTGAAATAACCTTTTCAATATTTAAAATAACAAATGGAAAATATTGACGTTCCTGAAGTGTGCCTTAAATTCTGATCATATGTTGGATGGTTCAGATTCTAAAAAACAGGTGAACTGGCCCTTTGCTCTGCTGAATTAGTACCATGTTTATTCCTGATTTGAGAAGATTTTAAAGGTCGACGTTCTGTTTAGAATAAGTGTTTCAAAAATCTAGAAAATAGAAGTTTTGTGAAGTCAGCATCAGGTTCCAGTTCTGAATCTCCTTGGTACAGATGAAACTCAGATCCAGATCACCAAGCACATCCTGAAGACCTTGTGCACTGATGTGACCAACATTTTGGTGAACTTCCTCGCTGCTGACCTGATGATGTCAGTCGACAACCCCAGCACCATCACCACCGAGGTCTGCTTCTGAGACTCCCACTGAAACCAGCCAGGGTTCTGAAGGGTCTGATGATTCTGACTGTTCCTGTGTTGCTTCAGGTCAGAGTGAAGATTCTGGGCAAACTGTCAGAAGAGACCAGAGGTCCTCTGATGAAGCTGCATAACTGCCTCAATGGCAAGGTGAGCTGTGAACTGAAAGGTGGGACTCCTGAGGAAACTGTAGGTCAGTGGTGCCCAAAGTCGGTCCTCAAGGGCCGGCATTCTTCATTTTTTAGTTCTCTCCCTGGTTTAACACACCTGGATCAAATGATGGCTCGTTAGAAGACCTAGAGGGGTGGGAAATCCTGGTCCTGGAGGACCGGTGTCCTGCAACTCTTAAATGTCTCCCTGGTCCAATGTACTTGAATCCAACAGCTGAATTACCTCCTAAATGCAATCTAGTTCTCCAGAGTCCTGCTAATGACCTCTTTATTTGACTCAGGTTGAAGTAGACCGGTCTACTTCAACCTGTTTCTCTACTCTTGAAGTAGAGACACATCTAAAAGTTGCAGGAGACCGGTCCTCAAGGCCTGGAGCTGCCCACCCCTGCAAGAAGAACACTGATATGCTGAAAAGATCGTTACTACCATCAGGCACAGGGAGAGAACTACAACATGCAGCCCTTGGGGACTGACTTTCGGCACCACTGCTGTTGGTAGAACAAGTTGGACCTCAGAGTCGCTGTCAGCCTGCTGGCTGAACTCAAGAGGTTCAAGTGATCTGATGTGAATGTTCGGATCTGGAAACATATTAAATAACATATAAGATATCAGTTTAATTGACAGCTGTCAATTTCCATTATAGGCTTCCGGCTGTTTTTCTATTACAAATGTGCACTAAACTTTTTCGATATTCTGGCAATGTTGGGGGGAAAAAACCCCCACATAATTGCGGTGTTTCCAATAAATAAGAAGCACAATTAAAATCATATAAGTTTGTTGTGTAATAACTCATTAAAAAAAACATGCTGCGCCATTGTCCTCCAACCATGTTTCCACCAGTAGTAACATCCAGTTGTTGATCAGTGACTCATGATGTGAAAAAACTGTTTCCATTGCAGTTTTGCAGCTTCTCTGTTGTTTTGTGATAGACTTGCAACCTCTTCAGAGTGAACTCCAGCCATTGAGCTGGAGGCCTGTCTGCAGCCCAATAGCAGCTCGAGATAGGCCTCTTGATATCTTTGCAGCTCAATGGTTCTTTAAGGTTGTAGCACTGATTCTGAAGACTGATGTATTTAATCTGAAATCTCTTCCTATTTATTCCAGACAATGGAAGACTTCCTGAGCAGCTTGGAAGACTCTGCAGAGGTCTGCGGCTTCATGCTCAAGAAAGGAGACAAGAAGAAGGAAAGGTAATAGGAGCACTGGTTTACTACCCAGGATCTGAACTGTATCTGGATGTTTTCACAAATCAGAGGTGTGTTAATGCATTTAGACAGGCGCAGTTCCTGCACCGCCAGGCCCTGACAGAGCAGCTGAAAGAGGCAGAGGACCCAGCGCTGGTGCTGCACCTGACCAGTGTGCTGCTGTTCCAGGCGTCCACCCACTGCATGCTGCATGCGCCGGGCCGCTGCGTCCCACAGGTTATCGGCATACTGACGGGCCGCATCCCACCGGTACGTCCGGCACAGGTCGCTACAGATCCACAAATACCCAGCAGCTGATTGTGTGTGTTTGTTTCCAGGAGCAGCAGCAGCTGCTGTCTGCCTACCAGGGCCTGGTGGTGAAGCAGCTGGTTTGTCAGAACCAGAGCAGGAAGCAGGAGGAGGAAGATGGTGATGAGGAGGAGAAGGAGGAAGTCAGGAAAGTCCGTGCCCAGCTGCTGACCCTGACACCCCAGGTGAAGCAGCTGGTGCTATCCCAGAGGAAGACATCTGTCAACGAGGACTGAAGGAAAAAAAAACATCCTCCTTCCTGCTCCTGCTATGAAGTCAGACAGTAATCCTGCATGTCATGAGTTGTAAATGTAGAAATCATTTCAAATCATGAAGTGAAATTCCTCTGTGGGATGAGTCCAGTAAACACAACATTAACATGGAAGTCCTCAGTGAGGTACTGATTTTCATAATAAAACTGCTTCTTATTTCCTTGTGTGATCAGTTCATTTCCCCTCAGTGAATCATTTCTCAGCAGGCTGAGTCAAACCACAGGAATTGCTGTGACATTACAAAAAGCATGCAGCAGGAGCAGAGACTGAACCACTTAAGAGATATAATGAGCCACTGCACAACTGTGAGACTGCAGATGTGTCTAAATCATAGGTGTCAAACTGGCCCGTCGGCCAAATTTGGCCTGCAGTGTAATTATAGTTGCCCTGCAAGGCAATACTAAATGACTACTAGAGCTGGCCTGCCGGTACTATGCAGCAGTGGTCCCCAGTCGCAGACCGGTCAAGACTTGACAGTTTTTCTGTGGCAGGGGTAGAGCAGCTTCTGCATGTTGGTGTGTCCGCTAAAAGTTAGTTCATATGGCACAATTTTAAATTTTTTGCCCCGATTTTTCCCTTAGGACAATCTTAGAACCTTCAAGATTCATTCTTATTCAATAATGAACCAACTGTTCATTACTGAGTGAATAATGAACAGTTATTCACTGTTCATAAGGGCAGGGCACAAAGAAGGGTTTGCTCTGAGAGAGGGGCCCGTGCCCTGGAAAACGTCGCTTTTCCAGGGCATGGGTAGGAGGAGTGGGCTCCTCCTACCCAAGGAGAGCCCACTCATGGTTGATCAAGCCATGCTGTGTGTTCGAGATAAAAATAAGACTTAAATTGAGACTTGAATTTTGTATATTTGTCCAGGATCATGTGTGAAGTCTCAAACAGGATTATTGCGGAACCCCCATTAGCCTTTCATTCTCCAAAGATGAATCAGGAATTTAAATCAGATTAATGCAGAATAAATCAAACCTTTATTTCCAAGAGAACACCAAAATCTGGTTTTAAACTGAGTTAAATCCAGCTTTATTCTTCTATCCTTTACTTTTTAGGTTTTTAGTGGTCCCAAAAGAAGGTTAAATGACTGATTGAACATGGAGAAGACTTGCTCAGCATTAGACACAGCAGTTCAGCTGTAGGCATATGCGTTCTCTGTGATCAAAATGGCAGCGTGCAGCTGTAGTATGTAGTAAAGAAGGAGCCGTAATTTACTTTGGGCAAGTCCCGTTGCCATATAGTCCAAGTCTGATAGTGTGTTCAGGTTCTTAGCCGATCTCCAGTTCTTTTCAAAGCTTGTTTTAACTCATGTTGAGAGAATAAAATCATTATCTTCTGGCTCATTATATTCTCTTATGCTCTCAGATTCAATGATTCCATGCGTGGAAATAAAAGCCACACAGAGATGACAGTCAATGTTCCACGTCATGCATTTTCAGAGTTTATTCTAATATTTTAAAGTATAACATGACAACAACACAGACTCTTCATACAGACTAAAACAGACATTCATTTACCTGAGACAGATGGAAAAGAAGAAAGAAAGCAAAGCAAAGACGTCTTTGGAGAAATTGCAAAGAGCAAAATCTGATTTGTTACTCCTGTATAGAAAGTTTTATAGTAAAGTTGTATTCTTGTCTTTAATTTATTAAAATAAGGCGTACCTTTGCTCATCCAACCAGGAGCTGTCTCTGACCCTTTTTAAAAGTTAGAAACTCCCTGCAAGTCACGATCTAAGGCCATTTGTCCCCATTATCTAAACAAAATGGAAGCAGACTCTCCTGAACTCCTGCTGTTTTATGGCTTTTCACGGATCTGTGTGAAAAGCTGTAACTTCTCCTGATTGTTTCCCACACAGACAAAGGGCAGTTCCAAAGATCTTAGCAAACCATCTGCTGTAACTACAGGTAACATAAAGGTCAATAGGGCAGAATAAGTTACTAATTTTAAAACTATAATTAGGCTATTTCAATCAAGACATGTTAAGTTTTAAAACTAGCATGTTTTAAATTTATTTTCTTAACACTCATATAGTCCAAAAGAGGAGCTCATACTGATTTCAACAGTATATAGTTTGTCAAGGTTTGTATCAAAGGCCAGTAAGCTATAAGCCGATTTAAAGGCCCAACCTCAAAGTATGCTGGGAAATATAGCGGGCATGTTTATGGTTCAAGTCTGATTTTCCGTTCAGTTCTTTGCCGTTCCCCAAATCATTTTAAAGCTTCTTCTGACCCATGTAGTTTAAAAGAGAAGTTCATGCTGAATCCAACCGTATAAAGTTTAACAGGGTTTGCATCAAAACGGTCAAACTAGAAGCTAATTTAAAGTCCTGACCGCTAAGCATGATGGGTAAATGAAGCGGACATTTTTGTAGTCCAAATCTGATTGTGTAGTTCCAGCCCTCGGCAGAAGCTCAGAAGTGAAATTAAAAACTGTATCAAGCTTCATATCAGGAAATGGAGTTTGCAAACAAACAATTAAAAGAGCTTGGTGAAAAAGCGGAGTTTTAAAGACAGCAGTCAGCCTTCAGAGGAGCACTCAAGTAATTGCAGTGCATTCTGGGTAACACTCGCGGACATCTTTGTAGTTCTGATCTTATTGAAGTGAGAATAAAGACTGAATCAGGCTTCATGTCAGAAACACCGAGTTAGAAAATAAAGAAATTAAAAAGGAAATAAAAGAATGTGATGAAAAAAGGACTCCACAATCAAAATTCCAATCTTCAGAATAGGAAACAAGCAATCGTCCTGCATCCTGTGGAAGCTCAGAGTGGAGACCTAAAGCTGAGCAGGGTGTGCGCATTTTATCTCGGGGTAGGCATGTTTGTGTTTGGTGATGTCTTTAATGTATTTATCTCCTTTAGCTCCACAGACAACACTCTGAGGCCCAAAAGGTGGAGGCGAAGCTGTGAGGGATACACAGACTTGGGCACTTTTCTCAAGTCTTTTAGGATAACCCTGAATGATGCGCCGCCTCCTAAAAAGAAAGTGGAGGCCAGATTCCCAGGCGCCTCTTTGACAAGTTGCAGTCGATTCAGTTTAAGACGAGGCGGGACCACCTGATTGAGTTTCTTTTTTTTCCTCCTCTTACTGACCCTACCATACCAGGTTCTGATGCAGGGCACATTATATTCAGCTCTAACCGCATGCATGGGTAGTTTCTGTCTCCTGGCCAAACGGAGCCAGTAGAAGCCTATATTGGCCAAGATGGAGAGCTTCATTGTAAAGTCCAACTGAACTGGGAACTGTAACACTGCAGAGGAGGTCCTGGAGATCTGCACTGTGCTATCCACCACACCCCAAAACCAGCCAGGACTTTATGTGCCACATCCAGGACCAGAAGTGAACGGGACTTGTCATTTCGGAGAGCTAGAAGACTGTCAGCAGGAGAGGTGGGTGGATATCAAGTGCCGGTTCCTGGATCTTCTTTTGGAAAATGACACTTCTGTAATTAAAATAATAATAAATTCATAAATAATATTTTTATTTCTTCCACATGACTCTTTGTGACCAGGACTTTCATCAAGGGGTCCATCGCATGTGACTACCATGGAATATTCACTATTGCTGCCGAGGCTGGCGGCTTGCGGGGTCCCTGAAGGCGGGACAAGATGCATAGATTTACTTTTTCCAAGTCTGGGGACCAAGGACTTCTGCATAAACTCTCAGGTCCACCTGTGTGATAGTCATCCGCAGCTCGCCATCTTTGGGTGACCGATAAACCTTTCTGCCAAAAACTTCAACACTGTTAGTAAAGTTCCCAGGCCTGGCAGACCCATTTCTCCTAATAAAAACAACAAGAGACATCAAGCCAGGAGAGGAGATCTACATGGACCATGGGGTGAGGCAGTACTCGTTTAGGGTTGGAAGGCCAGGGATGATCTTAGCTGGATGGGTGAGGTTGGCTCACCTCCCCCCAAGAGAAATAGTTTAGTCTTATGTTGACAATGTTCTATTCAATAATTTATCAGTTAAAATTTTTATTTTAATTTGACTGTGGTGTTGTAGTAAAAAGTTCAGTGTTTGAAGTTTTAGTGTTGTAATTGCTCTTTTGTGTGTACTCCAAAGTTCAGTATGACTTTAAATTGTGTTGTTGCAATTAAAGTTTTTGTTTTGTCTTGTGCTGCTGAATTTTTTTAACCCATTTTTTCCTTCTAGTCCTGGATACAAGATGGTTGACCAACCATGGTACAGAATGTTTTCCTTTTGCATTTGTTTTAAACTTTGGCTGTGAGCATGTGTAAAATATTTGGTCAAAAGGCCAAGGCAGCTGCCTTGCAGTGGAGGACATTTTGTGAGTTCAACCCCTAAAAAAATCTTTGGTTGCTGTTCCTGTTATTGTCCACTAGATTCAGGCATTGCTATGTCAGGTGAAATCTGCATTGCTGTTACAGCTTTTATCCAACTTTAGCTTTGCTTCCTGTTGCATAAAGATGGCCCAAATGAAACACACTGAGGTTTGTGCATTAGAGCTGAGAAAATGGAACATATTAAGAGGTCAGATTCCTTTTGCAAGATACTGTAAATGTCATGTTGGGTTCCAGTTTCTTTACCCACATACAGAACACCACCAGGAGAAGAGATAATCAGATAAATTATTTCAACAATGATGAGAATGTGAGAATCTAAGTCTGGTCCTTCGGAGGGGCTACCAGAGTCGTCTGTTTTCTGAAGAGTAGTCAAAGGAAAATGGTGAGTTCGAGGTTGTCGGAAAAATGGAATCTTTGAAACAATCAGAAAGATCTTACTTGTTTTAGAAGGAGACTTTAGCCAAAGAGGAGATACTGTGGGCTCTATGGTTGGGTCTCTTTGTGGGCGTTCTTGAAGTGATTCAGATTCCAGTGAGTTCTTGATAGAACGGGTTGTTGGAGATGAGGAGGCCACATGTGTTGGAGGGCAGACAGGTAAGTACAGGCGGGCAGGAGCGAGCTGACTGGTGTCAAGGTGTTGGCAGTCAGCTCCTCATGTACTGAGCGTGCATGCTGAGTCAGCATGCACGCTCTCCACAGGTGCAGATACTCCAGTCGCCCTCTAGTGGATGAAATGGGGAAGCAGCAGGCAGACAACCCCCCCCACCCACACAAAGAAACTAAAAGCCCTGGTTCCCAACATGCTGGAGTAGTTATTTTATTTAAAAGTTTAATAGGACAGAATCCAAGACTTTCATTTTATCCAACCAAACTTGAAATTTTTCCAAATCTGTTTCTGCTCAACCTGTAAAAGCAACAAACATCAAAAATAAATGCTCATTATTTCAGAAAACGTAAACTCCATATGTGATATTTTATTGGAACATCTTTATTCATAACTTTAACTGGAAAAGGATTTTGGACTTTACCAAATATATGATAACTAATAACGTAAAAGAAGTTTCTTAAAATTATTCACATAATTTACCCATCCAAAGTTTTTCTACAAAGTTTTAACAATAACATGGATATTATTTGCTCTTTTGTGAAGGAAACACAGAAGATGTTTGATTTATTTTGTCCTTTTCTCTGTTAAATTTTGGAAAAGTATTTTCATTGTGATTTTTGCTTCTATTGAACAGTATGTCTCCATTTGTTTTGAACATGTATTGTTTTCCTTCATTAACTATCCAACAGCTAAAACAACATTTTTATATTATTAATCTTATATATATATAGGGGAGGGTTATGGGACGGAGGCAAAGACCACCGCGGGAGACCCCCTTAACGGGGTCCCAGAGGGCTGTAACTCGGTGGGTCGGTTGGGGGCCATCCCCCCGA
>NW_006800661.1:0-5761 GCF_000485575.1 Poecilia formosa | reverse complement strand
ACCCTTTTTAAAAGTTAGAAACTCCCTGCAAGTCACAATCTAAGGCCATTTGTCCCCATTATCCAAACAAAATGGAAGCAGACTCTCCTGAACTCCTGCTATTTTATGGCTTTTCACAGATCTGTGTGAAAAGCTGGAACTTCTCCTGATTGTTTCCCACACAGACAAAGGGCAGTTCCAAAGATCTTAGCAAACCATCTGCTGTAACTACAGGCAACATAAAGGTCAATAGGGCAGAATAAGTTACTAATTTTAAAACTATAATTAGGCTATTTCAATCAAGACATGTTAAGTTTTAAAACTAGCATCTTTTAAATTTATTTTCTTAACACTCATATAGTCCAAAAGAGGAGCTCATACTGATTTCAACAGTATATAGTTTTTCAAGGTTTGTATCAAAGGCCAGTAAGCTATAAGCCGATTTAAAGGCCCAACCTCAAAGTATGCTGGGAAATATAGAGGGCATGTTTATGGTTCAAGTCTGATTTTCCGTTCAGTTCTTTGCCGTTCCCCAAATCATTTTAAAGCTTCTTCTGACCCATGTAGTTTAAAAGAGAAGTTCATGCTGAATCCAACCGTATAAAGTTTAACAGGGTTTGCATCAAAACGGTCAAACTAGAAGCTAATTTAAAGTCCCGACCGCTAAGCATGATGGGACATTTTTGTAGTCCAAATCTGATTGTGTAGTTCCAGCCCTCGGCAGAAGCTCAGAAGTGAAATTAAAAACTGTATCAAGCTTCATATCAGGAAAAGGAGTTTGCAAGCAAACAATTAAAAGAGCTTGGTGAAAAAGCGGAGTTTTCAAGACAGCAGTCAGCCTTCAGAGGAGCGCTCAAGTAATTGCAGTGCATTCTGGGTAACACTCGCGGACATCTTTGTAGTTCTGATCTCACTGAACCATTCCAGCGCTTGGCAGGGCTCACAAGTGAGAATAAAGACTGAATCAGGCTTCATGTCAGAAACACTGAGTTAGAAAATAAAGAAATTAAAAAGGAAATAAAAGAACGTGATGAAAAAAGGACTCCACAATCAAAATTCCAATCTTCAGAATAAGAAACAAGCAATAGTCCTGCATCCTGTGGAAGCTCAGAGTGGAAACCTAAAGCTGAGTAGGGTGTGTGCATTTGATCTCGGGGTAACCATGTTTGTGTTTGGTGATGTGTTTAATGTATTTATCTCCTTTAGCTCCACAGAAAATGCTCTGAGGCCCAAAAGGTGGAGGTGAAGCTGTGAGGGTTACACAGACTTGGGCACTTTTCTCAAGACTTTTAGGATAACCCTGACTGATCCGCCGCCTCCTAAAAAGAAAGTGGAGGCCGGATTCCCCCCTGACAAGGAGCCTCTTTGACAAGTTGCAGTCGATTCAATTTAAGATGAGGCGGGACCACCTGATTGAGTTTTTTTTTTTTTCCTCCTCTTACTGACCCTACCATACCAGGTTCTGATGCAGGGCACATTATATTCAGCTCTAACCGCATGCATTGGTAGTTTCTGTCTCTTGGCTAAATGGAGCCAGTAGAAGCCTGTATTGGCCAAGATGGAGAGCTTCATTGCAAAGTCCAACTGAACTGGGAACTATAACACTGCAGAGGAGGTCCTGGAGATCTGCACTGCGCTATCCACCACACCCCAAAAGCCAGCCAGGATTTTATGTGCCACATCCAGGACCAGAGGTGAATGGGACTTGTCATTTCAGAGAGCAGGAAGACTGTCAGTAGAAGAGGTGGGTGGATATCAAGTGCCGGTTCCTGGATCTTGTTTTGGAAACTGACACTTCTGTAATTAAAATAATAATAAATTCATAAATAATATTTTTATTTCTTCCACATGACTCTTTGTGACCAGGACTTTCATCAAGGGGTCCATCGCATGTGACTACCATGGAATATTCACTATTGCTGCAGAGGCTGGTGGCTTGCAGGGTCCCTGAAGGCGGGACAAGATGCATAGATTTACTTTTTCAAGTCTGGGGACCATGGACTTCTGCATAAAATCTCAGGTCCACCTGTGTGACAGTCATCCGCAGCTTTTCATGTTTGGCTGACCGATAAACCTTTCTGCCAAAAACTTCAGCACTCTGTTAGTGAAGTTCCCAGGCCTCGCAGACCCATTTCTCCTAATAAAAACAACAAGAGTCATCAAGCCAGGAGAGGAGATCTACATGGACCCTGGGGTGAGGCAGCACTCGTTTAGGGTTGGAAGGCCAGGAGATGATCTTAATTGGATGGGTGAGGTTGACTCACCCCCCCCCGCAAGAGAAATAGTTTAATCTTATGTTGACAATGTTCTATTCAATAATTTATCAGTTAAATTTTTTATTTTAATTTGTTTGACTGTGGTGTTGTAGTAAAAAGTTCAGTCTTTGAAGTTCTAGTGTTGTAATTTCTCTTTTTTGTACTCCATAGTTCAGTATGACTTTAAATTGTGTTGTTGCAATTGAAGTTTTTCTTTTGTGCTGCTGATAATTTTGCCCCCCATTTTTTCCTTCTGGACCTGGATACAAGATGGTTGACCAACCATGGTACAGAATGTTTTCCTTTTGCATTTGTTTTACACTTTGGCTTTGAGCATGTGCAAAATGTTTGGTCAAAAGGCCAAGGCAGCTGACCTTCCTTGCAGTGGAGGACATTTTGTTTGAGTTCAACCCAAAAAAAATCTTCTTTGGGCTGCTTGCTGTTCCTTTTATCGTCCACTAGATTGTGGCATTGTCATGTCAGGTGAAATCTGGATCACTGTGACAGCGATTTTCAACTTTAGCATTGCTTCCTGTTGCATAAAAATAACCCAAATGAAACAAATGAGGTTTGTGGATTAGAGCTGAGCTGAGAAAATGGAACATATTAAGATGTCAGATTCCTTTTGCAAGATATTGTAAATGTCATGTTGGGTTCCAGTTTCTTTACCCACATACCACCACCAGGACAATAGATAATCAGATAAATAAAGTTTATTTCAACAATGATGAGAATGTGAGGATCCGAGTCTGGTCCTTGGGAGGGGCTACTGGGCTTGTCTGTTTTCTGAAGAGTAGTGAGAGGAAAATGGTGAGTTTGATGTTCTCGGAAAAAATTAATCTTTGAAACAATCAGAAAGATCTTACTTGTTTTAGAAGGAGACTTTAGTCAAAGAGATGATACTGTGGGCTCCAGGGTTGGGTCTCTTTATGGGCATTCTTGAAGTGATTCAGGTTCCAGTGAGTTCTTCATAGAACGGGTTCTTTGTTGGAGATGAGGAGACCGCATGCAGTTTTAATGTTTTTTTTTTTTTTTTATCTATTTATTAATTTCTTTTTATTTATCTTTCTCACTGTTTACGTTTTAATGATGTAAAGCCCCCCAGAAAATGTCCCTGTTAAAAGACATTTAACTAAAGTCCTACGGGGTTTAGAGTCCCAGTTGATGGCGTTTCAACTAAAACCTAGAGGTTGGAGTCCTTGTCAAACGGTGTTTTTGACTAAAGTCCCAGGGGGTTACAGCCCCAGTTAAATGACAGTTAAACGACATTTAACTGAAGTCCTCAAAGAGGTGTGGGTTTTAATGTTTTTTTATCTTTTTTAATCTTTTTCAAAATGTCTTTCTCACTGTTTCGGTGATTTTAATGTTTTTATCTTTAAAAAAAAGTCCTAGAGGTTAGAGTCCTTGCCAAACAGCGTTTTAACTAAAGTCCAAAGGGTTGCAGTCCCAGCTGACGGCATCTCAACTAAAGTTCTACAGCTTTTTATTTCTCTTTCTCACTGTTTACATTTTAATTATGTTTTTTAAATCTCTTTTTCTTTCTCACATGCTGTTTTTATTTTAATCATGTAAAGCACTTTGAAATGCTTTGCTGCTGAAATGTTCTATACAAATAAAATTTTATTGATTGATTGATTGATTGATTGATTATTGATTGATTACTCTATCTGGCTAATTCACAGGGTGAAAAAGGGTGGGACATCTGGATGAAGGTCGTTAGAAACCAGGCTAGTCTTTCTCGCACCCAGCTTAAACAAAGTTTACTTCAGTTCTGGGTAGGGTAAATCTCGGCAGATTTAGGAAACTCAATTCACCCGTTAGACGGAGAGCTGGGAGCAACATCTCCCTCCTCTCAGAAGAGGAAGTAGAGAGAGAGAAGGGGGGGGGGAGGTGTTGTGCAACAACAATTGATAGAGGGCGGACAGGTAAGTACAGGGAAGGAGGAGCGAGCAAACTGGTGTCAAGGTGTTGGCAGTCAGCTCCTCATATACTCCAGGATGATTAGCTGATAGATCACAGGTGCACTCCCTGAGTCAGCAGGCACGCTCTCCACAGGTGCAGCCTCCAGTCGCCCTCTAGTGGATGAAAAGGGGAAGCAGCAGGCAGACATACCCTCTTGCCCCCCGCCGCCCCTAAAGAAACAAAAAACCCTGGTACCCAACATGCTGGAGTAGTTATTTTATTTAAAAGTTTAATAGGACATAATCCAACACTGTTTAATTTTTATCCAACCAAACTTGAAATTTTTCCAAATCTGTTCTGCTCAACATGTAAAAGCAACAAACATATAAAAAATAAATGGTCATTATTTCAGAAAAATATGTCAACTCCATATGTGATATTTTATTGGAACATCTTTATTCATAACTTTAACTGGAAAATGATTTGTACTTTACCAAATATATGATAACTAATAAAGTAAAAGAAGTCTCTTTTAAAACTATTCACAGAATTTACCCATCCAAAGTTTTTCTACATTTTAACAATAACATGGATATTATGTCCTCTTTTGTGAAGGAAATGCAAAAGATGTTTGATTTATTTTGGTCTTTTCTCTGTTAAATTTTGGAAAAGTATATTCATTGTGCTTCTATTGAACCGTATGTCTCCATTTGTTTTTAACATGTATTGTTTTGCTTCAGCTAAAAAAACATTTTTATATTATTAATCTTATTATATACTTAGCCAAATGGCACATGCATAAATCCCATTATACCAATTAAAAACCACTTTCCATTTTTGGCAATGAGGTCAAACAATATATCAAAACTATTGGAAATACCACCAATGCTAAAGCTATTAAAATTTGCACTGTATATTTTCTTTAATATATTTATGTAATACTAGGTTGATGTACTGCCTCAATGTTTGTTGCCCCCTGGCGGTAATTATGTCACACTTTATGCTGCTTTGTAATATTATGTATTTTGTATCTCAATAAAGATTATAAACAAACAGAAAAAGACAGATGCATCCTGGAAGGCATGCCATGTGCATGCTGGAGGCAAGAGGGCGGAGGGGTCAGTGAAAGGGTTTTAAGGCACTCCCCCTGCTGGCAGCCCCCATGCATAGCATCATAAAACAACATGGAACAATACACTTTGAAAATATATACAAATACATGAAAACAGAAATGAAAAATACTTCTACAAATAGATGGGCTGTGATTGGTCGATTGGTCTTACAGTGTATTACAATAACATGATTGAATATATATAGATTGATATTTTTTACTTAATATCATGCACAGTGTTGTAATATAATAAAATTTGTAATTTGTTATACAATATATTTTTTAAATTATTAATATTTTTCTGTTTCATTTGATTAGGTTTTGATCTGGGTTGGGCTTCTTTGGAGAGTTTAATTTTCAATGACAGTCTTATGCTGCCATCTAGTGGAGGTTCAGGGATATAGGATGAAACCCACTTGCACATTAGAGCAAACTAAATAAAACAAAAAATGGTGGGGGGACAATCTTGGCACAGACAATATGTGGAAGGGGCGTCACATACCCTCCAAGTTTG
>NW_006800660.1:160664-168879 GCF_000485575.1 Poecilia formosa | reverse complement strand
GTTTCATACCGGACCACTTACAGCTCCGGTGTTATCGCTATGAAATGAACGCTCTCTATCGAGGTATCACGGTGGAGGGATTTCTTTATTTAAATGGGTTCATTTTTCAGAGATACAGTGAGGGTATCGTGATTTTAGCTACCAGTAGCAGGAGAACGGAGCTGCGCCAAGAAGCTAACAGAAGCTAACTAACACTGAATAGAAGAGCTGCCATGTATATCATTGCAGCCAAGCATGGTTTAATGTTAAACAATACAGTTTTACCAAGTTGCTCAAAGTCTAAACTGGCATTGTTGTGCATATAAGGTGTAAAGTTTACCTTCGACCAAACGCCGCCCAAAGGCATCCCAGCGCCCCCCCTTTTGTAAAAATGTACGCCAGCGCCCCCTGTGGGGCGGTACCGCCCACGTTGAGAACCGCTACTCTAAGAGAAGGGCTGCACAGTGGTGGAGTTGATAGCACTGTTGCCTGGTTGCCTGGATTCGATTCCTGGCCCGGGGTCTTTCTGCATGCCTGGAGTTTGCATGTTCTCCCTGTGTGTGCATGGGTTCTCTCAAGGTACTCCGGCTTCATTCCACAGTCCAAAAACATGACTATCAGGTTAATTGGGTCCTTATGTGTGAGTGTTTGCATGCATGGTGGTCCAGTGTTGCCCTTCAATGGACTGCAACCTGTCCAGGGTGTATCCCGTCTCTCGTCCGAAATGTCTCACTGTAGACATCCAGCACCCCTCCCAACTCCACTAGGGACAAAGGTGTAAGAAAATGGATGGAAGGATGAAAACCATGGTACAATGAAATGCCACCTATTCAGGTTTTGAGGATTCACCTATTTGCAGATTTTCCAATTCCAAAATTTGCTGATTTCTTTATAGAGTGCATATCTAAAATATACAAAAGAAACTGTAGTTTTAGAAATTCATATACCTAAATGCAATGCCACTTAACTAATGATATAGTTCATTAAATATGGGGGTCTCAAGTATTTGATTTCAGCAATTTGTAGGTGGGTTTGATCCCTGACCACCATGAATACCCAGAGTTCACTATCCATGAGGCTTGTAACTCATGGTATACAGTGGTTCAAGCCTCTCAATTGTTATGAAAGAGGCTCTAGATAAGTGTGATGGATTGAGTGGATTTATTACATAAAATCATTTAACCTCTTTATAATCTTCTCCTAAAATTGTGCACTGACCATACTCTAAAGGCGCTTTCGCACTGCACGGAACGGAACGGTTGTGTTCGCATTACAACTTGCGACCGGTGTTATAGATCAACTGGTGGCTAAATCAACTGGTGGTGGCAGCTGGAAAAGACTGATGTTTCTGTGGGCGTGGCTTTTTAGGACCCCCCCCCCGCCCCCCTACTGTTTCTGTAATGTTACACTTTATTTCCTAGCTCATTTATAGAAGACATGGCTACCGCAGATCTATGTGGCAGTGTCATTTCTTCCTTATTGTTGATATTTTTTCTCGTCTTTATTCTTTTCATCAAGTGACTGTAATTCTCAACCATATGAGACATCGCTGAAAAAACAATTGTCTTATATACTTTTACATCAGAAACAGGTTAAAATTTTCACTCGAACTGAGATTCTGAAAGTGCCACCAATTAATCCAGGCCTGGTTCTTAAAGCACGGGGTGTCCGTTATATGACAATCAATGACAGCTAGGAAATAAAGTGTAGCGTTACAGAAACAGTTAAAAAGATTTTGCTATAGTTTCTGTGGATAACTATTTGAAATATCACAATATGAGGAATATGTGGAAAAATTACACAGCCAGTCGATCTTTTTAAACATTTCATTTTTAATCCCAAGGCTCTTCAACATTTATATCGGCTTTCAGGGAATAATCTTGGCTTTGAGATCTGCTCATACCACATCGAGATCTATTTCGATCTTCCTTTGACGAGTTTCAACCTCTGAAGCAACACATAAGTCAGGATAAGTTCTGCGTAATTTACACGTTTTGTTGATTTTGCAGATTAACTTTTTTAAAAAAGGCAACATACCATATTAGACCAATAAAGTCTTTCTAATTAGTTATTCCCGAGATCTTAGTGGTTGTTTTACAGAATCGGATAGTATTTTTGCAAAGATTTGTAGTTCTTTAAGCTTTTTGCATTGTTTACTTCCTGGTTCGGTAAAGGGGTCCTAAAAAGCCATGCCCACAGAAACATCAGTCTTTTCCAGCTGCCACCAGCTGCCACCACCAGTTGATTTAGCCACCAGTTGATCTATAACACCGGTCGCAAGTTGTAATGCGAACACAACTGTTCCGTTCCGTTCTGTTCCCTTCAGTGCGAAAGCGCCTTTAAGGTCAGATTGCATCATGTGATAAATCTTTAACAGCAGAAATCCAGTTCTACTACTGTACTAAAGTTCCAGTTATTTGTGTCTTAGTCATAACCATGAATTCAAAAGCTGGCACTATACAATTTAATTCTGATTTTCACTTCTCCCTGTAGGAAAGCAGAAGCCAGGGGAATATATGATTTAAAAAAACAAAAAAACACTGGTTCCACGAAGAACCTTCCACTTTTTGAACATTTTTTAAAATAAAATTCCAAACCCACATCTCACTTAGTTGAAATTTAGTTGGTCTCATTTAGTTGAAATGAGACCATGATTATTATTACTTTGATCCAAGTAGGAAAAAATGCAACATGTTTTGGCTCATACATCATGTTGGTTCTATGCATTCAGCTGAGCTGCAGCTAAAACCTGGCCTGGGTAAAAAACAATTCCTTCTATTATACAGAGCTCTTGGCTGTTGAGAAATGATTGCTTCCTGGAGGCGTGGACTGTGCTAAGGTTTTAAATTTCATCCAATCGCTAACATATGTGTATGTAATGTAAGAAGCTAATCAGAAACTGCCAGCAACAGCCATTGACCACTGTGAAGAGCGACGTGTTGATCCGAATAATAAGGCTGTTAATGTTTATTCAGTATTTGGAATTGTGTCCAATAACGGCTTTCTTCACTTCCTCTGCTCCCATTGCTAAAACTACAATTATAAACCATCACTGAAAATTGGCATTATTGATTTTGTGGTGAACTTCTTCTTCTCCTCGACTCTAGTCAAAAATCGACCAGGTTCAAGTCAAGGGGAACAAGACTAGATTGTGCTGGAAGTGAGAACTTTTTTGAGCGGAAATGCACAGGAAGCCAGCTAACCAGGCTAGCTAAAACCATAAAACGGCCATCTTAATGAGGTCAGTTTAGAATGGTGGCGCCTCACAGCAAGGTGAAGAGAAGAAAACATTAATGTCTGATTCAAAATGAGAGGGAGAGAAAAAACAGAGATTTCTGATCTATTAGGACATATTTTCTGCTTTGCTTCATCTGGCCTTCTATCAGTTAAACTGTGGTGGTTTCTTCAGCTCCGCTCTTTCTAAGGCTCTTCCTAAGCTCTGTCCTGAAGGAAAGATACAGACACTCACAATATCATTTTACAGCCACAAAATCTGTCAGTGGTCTTACAAATGTGATAATACGTTAATTCTCTCCTCTTCTTTCTGAGTGCATGATGGGCTGCACAGTTGGCCCACACAGTCTCTCACCACAAAAGAGCTATTATCAGTGCAATCCTCAATAATCATCACTTCTACTCACACATAATGATACAATATGATGTCAATGTTGCTCAGGCTAAAATCTTCTTTTAAAGTCTCAGGTTCTGAAGTCTTACAAAATCCAAAGGGCCCCAATTCAAGTAATTCAAATGTGTGTTTAACTTTCCTACCCCATGAACATTTTGAGTAGT
The DNA here is from genome assembly GCF_000485575.1 of Poecilia formosa. Classification (NCBI taxonomy): domain Eukaryota; kingdom Metazoa; phylum Chordata; class Actinopteri; order Cyprinodontiformes; family Poeciliidae; genus Poecilia; species Poecilia formosa. Next base: position 165,108 of record NW_006800660.1, on the reverse strand, counting down.
TCTGCTCCAGAGGACTTTGAGCCTGGAGTGCTGACTAGCTGTTATTTTCAGCTGTCATGTACTTAAGAGCAGCAAAGCCAAAGCGACGAGACATGTTCTGCTGGAACTCCTCCTTCAGGGTCTTAAGACAGACCCGGTACTGCTTATTGGAGCGAAACTTTGTGATGTCGAAGCTGGGAGCATGGGGCATATGGATCATATATGCATTTGGCAGGACCACAAACTCATACTCCTAGAGAGAGAGAAAAAAAAACACTGCAGTAACTGTAAATATCACTGGCAAAACCTGGTTGAGTCAAAATATTTCAAAATGAAATGGTACCTCAACTGAAAAAAACACTTAAATTCTTGAGAGGTTTATAGGATATAAGACCTCCCTCTCAAAAGACTTTATTATACACTGCTCATAAAATTAAAAGGAACACTAAAATAACACATCTTAGATCTCAACAAACTAAATATTCTCATTAAACACTTTAAGACAGTGGAATTGATCAAGAAAAAAGTAACAAAAATTATCACCGTAAATCAAAATTATAATTTGGATTCATATGAAAGTGGAACATAAGATCACAGTAAATATTCCTCAAGATTACACCAGCTAAGTAGTGTGTATGTGTACCTGCCCCCTGGTGATGCCAAAAGAAAAAAATATGCATGAGGTTGGTGAAGTAATCATTTTAGAACAATACTTGAGAATGCCGTCTCCTGCATTACACATATGGATTACAGAACATAACCCAATGTCTGCTAAACTAGCTGCACAGTTAGCTGATGTGTTTGTGGCTGCACAGAAAAAAGGACAACCATGGAGTCACACAGCATGGAAAATGAGGGATGTTTCAAAACCTGTTTCCCACTACCAAAAGGCAGGGGTGAGTAAACCTCCAAAGAGCTAGTCACTAAATGTGCCTTCAAGATCCCCAGCCAAGACTGTGATTTGTTATTTGTGTGGGATGGAAGATCACACAAAACCAATGTGCCCAAGCAATTCTACAAAAATAACCAGACAAAGTGTGGAATCTAAAATGGAGTTTGAGTTAAAGACAACCTCAACTGAAGTTGAGGGCCTTTTGTTATTTATTTGACCTTATTGCAGTCGGGGCACCAATAAAGCCCTCAATGATTCAAACTCTTGTGCAGAGAATTTTTGTTCCAGCAAACAAGGTTAATATGAAAACAATCCCTGTTTGCGCCATTCATGGACATGAGCTACCATATTCAACAGCAGACCTGGACATTAAAAGTACATGGACATCTTTACCTCTTAAATATTTGTGTTGCTGAGAATCTACCATTTCCAACAGTGCTGGGTCAAGATCTGCCTGTGTTGTGTTACTTGTTGAACTCCAGCAATATATGCAACATTGCATAAACCAGATCTCACGACTAGTGAGGGGGGGTGGGGTTGCAACCACTCTATGCCTTGACCTTTTATGATCCGGACCAGGAGACTAAGAGAGATTACAAGCTGTAAATGTTGTCTTTTATGTTGACCAGATGCAGGAATGACTGGAGAAAATGACAGCATTGGCCCAAGCTTATAAGCTTCATCAAAAAGCCTAGTATGACCAATTAGCCTGCCAGAGATCGTTCAGTCCTTGCCAGAAAGTGTTGGCTAGGACTGCTTACTGTCCAAGTGTTGACAGTATGCTGTTAACAAAATGGCAAGGGTCATGTGAAATCCAGAGCAAACTGGGACAAACAATCTAAAAGATTACCATTCCAGATCAGCCTCACTTTAGGAGAGTACTCCATGTGAACCTGCTTAAGGAATGGGTGGACAGACCAGAAGGCAGATGATTTTCTTATTCATGAGGTTTCAGAGGAAGAGGAACAGGATAATCAACACCTGCCAAAACCCTCAACTCTGTTTCTGGATCTGGACCAGGTTTCTGAAGAAAAATCAGCTCAGGTGAGAAATTTGTGCAAATCAAATATGTTCCAGGAAAATCCTGCTGAAACAGACATTGTAGAACGTGACATTGAGAAGAATGAGTTACATAATACTTGAGCGCTTGCTGGATTCACTGTACATGTAGTTGTGGTAAAGTCAAGTCAAAGAGTCATGTCATAGAGTCAAGCTATGTCATGCGTGTTGTCTTCATTGGTCGGAAGTCTCCTGAAGAAGGCATGTCTTTGTGATGGGTCTGCATAAATGGCTGGTTGGGGTCTTAAAAACTGGTGTGTAGTTTGTAATGTGCACTTCAAGCACAAGTTGAAAGTGCGACTGGGGGAGGCAGAGTCTTGCTGCCACGCCGTCACAAATCAGACATGTAAAAAAGACGTATAGGCCTATGGATCCCTATAGTTTAACGTATCGATACTTGCGGATGAAAAATCGATATCTTCCGAGGAGGGAAAAAAATCGATAAATATTGTAGAATCTATATAATTATACAGCCCTACTTTTTAGTTTAAGTAAAAAAAAGAAAGTGATGAATAACCTGTGCATCAAGCTCCATGATATGAGCCACCTTGTTCCAGCCAAAGCCCACAAAACGACGGTCATACTCAGGACTGTCTCTCTTCACCATCACATAGGGCTCAAAGTCGGCCTCCCACAGCACTTTGTAAGGTGTGGTGGCTGTCCGCCATTTGGCAAAGTTAGTTGGCGCATGACCTTTGGTCCACACATGGTATCTATAAGGATCAGAGAATGAAAAGAGGAGAAATTAAACAATGCAATGAGCTACAATAAACAATTTTTGGTAAAATTTTATTGACGGGTTGTGAATAATACTGTCATGACACCGTCATAAACATGACATAACACCTGTCATGAACATGAGTAAGTCTTCATGAATATTTATGACTGTTGTCGTAAAGTGTCATTCAGTAAATCATGGCTTTTAATACAAGTTGGTATTATTCAAAATCTCTTCGTTATGACAACTTGACATTAACCGAGAAATCATGATCTGACATAAATTTGTTATAAAAGTATTACTGATTACACTTTAAAAATTATGTAGCTTTATCTTTAAAGCTAAAGTTTAATCAGTAATACTTTTATGACAAATTTATGTCAGATCATGATTTCTTGGTTAATATATAAAAGCCCAAGTTGCAACATTGCACCACAGAAGAGGTGCAGTGCAGTGCAGCTTTTCTATGGTGTACTACATTGATGCTATGGTGGCACACTGGCTCAATACTTTTTCTTGTGTTTTGGGGGTACTAACATGGATTGATTCACTTTGCTTTGGGTGAACCACCTCTAGACTAAACATGAATCACCACTACAGCAAACGTGCTCTTCTAAGGATTGTTTTTGGAATGGAATGTACCCTGGTGAAAATATAGTATGCATTAGAATACTTAAATGTATTTTAAATATCCTGTATTTTTCTGAAGAACACTTTTAATATGTTATCAAAAACACTTTACATGAATTTGTTTAAAAGTATATTTTAAATGTACATTTTAAAAATATATTACAAATGTATGCACACAATACTTTTCTGAAGTTGTACTTTTGGTAGTATTTTCAAATATCTTAGTGTGTATCTTAGTAAACCTTAATAAATCTCAAAATAAATATATTTCAATAATATTTGTAAGTACTTTGTAAATAGTGTTGAATAATTAGACTAATTATATTTCAACAAAATACTTTCAGTGTTTTCATATGTTATTTTATGCTACTAAGTATGCCTTTCTGGGTGCCTTAATAATATTTTACTATTTGCTTAAAAAGGCAAAATAAATAAGTAAATAAACAATCCTTATGGTGGAACTTACAGTAACATTGTTTAACAAAGTAATAAATATTTTGTTCATGCCTCAAAACATCAAACGTTGACAGTTTAGTGACAGAAAAACATTACTTGTCCTTATCACTAAATGTAGGATGCATCTTCAGTTTCACATCTCTCCGAATACAATCTGTTCTTCTCAGTTCTTTAACGAAAACACGGAAGTTATCTTTACCCAATTCATTTTCAGACGTAAATTCTATCTGTGAATGGCATTAGCTCCAGTTCACACTCCAGACCAGATGGTGGCGGTAATGTGCACTTTCAGGTTTTTTTTTAAACTGCCATAAAAAGAACGAGATCACCGTGAAAGAGAAGAAATGCTCTGCTCTTCAAATTCAACATATTTTATTCGCACATAGAGAGGACCTTGATAATAGTTAGTGGTTTTGGTCATTTCAATTTGGTGACCTCCTATTCCGAGTTTGTCGATAACACAACAGGACAAGGACTGGATGGAAATGAAATGTGGGTCATGAAAGATGTGAGTGTTTGTGAGTGTGAATGGGAGAATGTGACTCTAGTGTAAAGCGCTTTGAGTGGTCAAAATGATCGGAAAAAGCATTATATAAGTTCAGTCCATTTAGACTCAGTATGCCAAAGAGACTTTGACATTGTGAGGCCTTCTAACTCGTTCGTCATTGTTTTTATCTTTAACATATTTTTGTAGTTTAAGCAAATCAAGA
>NW_006800660.1:139907-160014 GCF_000485575.1 Poecilia formosa | reverse complement strand
TCTGAGTATTACCCATTTTTCCACAAAAAATAATAGAGTAAACAAAAGAGAGTCTTAAGTGAGAGAGAGAGAGGTCAAAAAACTGTGTGGCTCCACTCCAACAGCCCCCAACTAATTCTCCTTAGCCACACCCTCAAATCCTTAACTGCAATTACATATGCAAATTTACAAGAAGGCCTTAGTATAGTCTAATATGACAAATTAGTATGCAGTAGAGATTTAACTAGTAATCATTTTTATCCAAATAAACAAATTACCATAAGAAATATAAACATAATTTATCCTAAAGGTCTGAATGAACTAAAATTGAATTTAGGCTTCTACAGATAGTGCTCCCCAAATTCCAAAAATATACAAAGTACGCTATCAGAGGACTCGATGCGTTGGGTAAGATCTACTCTAACATCAAATTGAGTTATAGAGGAATTGATAGGAACTGATACTGTGGGAGGTGAAGGAGGAACAGCTTATCCTGCTCTCTTTAGTTTTTATAATTTTATAAATTTTGAGGCTCAAGACAACAATTAGCTCAGAACCCCACATAGATTTGAGTCAATCGAAAGGCTGATTAAACTACTGGAAGTGAAAGTTGCATTCAGTAATCTTTGTGGCAACAAAACAACTCTTCCTATAAATAATGAAGAGACAGACTGCATGCCCTACACCAGGCAACCCACCTTGGAATACTCTGGGAGCTAAACCAAAACAGATAGTCAATCTGACTAAAGGACCAGGGGCAATAACCCCTCACATGGACGAATCATTGAGTCAAAACACACATCCCAACCTCAAAACCTGCTGCACCGATGAAAAATAAACGAGGAGAAAGTATTCCACTGGCCCTGTTTCACAGGACAAATGACCAGCCCAAGCAAGAACACATTCTGATTCCATGGGAATCCCACTGAAAAACAGATTTGCTGCACTTCAACAAGAATCCGTGAGGGGAACCTCACCTTCAGACATCAGCCATAGGTACAAAGTACATTCACCTCCAAAGCGAACACTAAGAAAATCACAAATATACCAAAAGTACTTATTGTCGGATATGAGACAGTAAATGGCATCAGCTGTTTCTGCAATGCCAAGAAAACCAGAATCATGGGCTTTCCCAAATACACTCTTTCTGCTATGACAGAGACAATACTATCTCTAACAATGGATCAGCCTAATATTGAAACTCTAGTTGTGCATGTTAAAGCTAATGATCTGGCAAAACAACAATCGGAGATTCTGAAAAAAGACTACCATTCTTCTGAAAGCTATTGGAAAACTAAAACTGAAGATTTTTCTTAGTGCCCCCGTCCCAGCAGCAGGATGGGTGACCTGAAATACTCTCGACTGCTTTCTATAAATAAATAGCTGATAAAAGCATGTGCTGCCAGCACAGTGCCATTCATCGATAACCACAGAACCTTCTCTGAACGTTTCCACCTTTTCAGATCTGACAGACGCCATCTTAACAGACATGGGATAAAGCTATTCTCTGCAAACTTATTTCATTTCATCAATGGGAGCAACAACATGGCCACAGAACAACTGACCAAAGGATGCCTGATTAGGAAGGGACCCACCGCATATCAGGAACAAGCTGTTCCTAAAGAAACCAACAAAACATCAACTGGAGAAGGAGCGACTGCTCTCCCCACTCCGGTCCCCGCACCCCCTCTGCTCGGATCCCTGGCCTCTCGGTGCATCAACTGGACATGGAGCTGTGGACAGCTGTCCCACTGACTCCAAACCCTTCCTCACCACTCTTGCACCTAAAGGATCGGTGGCCTCATCTCATCCAGGGCAGGACAACACCATCCCCCACGCACTCCTTCATCACCTAATGGGAACCAAGACTCTTCTCTAAAGGCCTCATCTCATCAAGACATGGTCAGTTCATCAGAAATCTCATCACCTGAACTGAGTTTTCTTAACTTCAGTGAGAAACTGAAATGGGTTCTCTCCTGAGCACCCAAAAAGCATGTTTCCTGGATAAAATTACTTATTTTCTTAGTGCTCAAAGAGCAAAACTACCTGACTCTGATTCCCCAGAGTACCCTCCAATTGTTTCTGCAGTCTGAGATTGGGTGCCAGAGATTATCTTTACACATTTCTTCAAGAATGTGTCTAACCCACCAGCATTACAAAACAGGACTTGTTTAGTGACCTGTCTGGATCACTAAAAGAAAACTTACAAAAAACAGAAATACAAAATACAGTCTCCAGAAATCAAACATCAGACCCATCCCCTACCTAAAGGAACCTGAATCTCAAAAACTATCTCCCACTAACTCACTCAAACTGGCCCTTTTAAATATTCAGTTATTAACACCAAAAGCTTTACTAATTAATGACTTCATCACCTAGCATAATATTGATGTTGTGTTCCGGACAGAAACATGACAATACTGAATCACCTGTACTAACTGAATTAGCACCTCAGAAGCACAGGGGGGCGGACACCCAAAATTTGAGTCATAACAGGTCAATTGAATATCACGTTTATTGCGGTTGAAAAGGAAAAAGTTGCCAAGTTTAGAGTTAACTGATTACGGTAGTTTCCGAACGGTAACTGTAATAGTAAAAGTGCTGATCCTTTGTGTCTGCTACTAGCATTTGCTAAATGAAAATAGGCGCCTTCTTTTTCTTTAGATTTCAACGGCAGCTTGCATCCATTATTGTTGCACTACTGTCGTCTATTGGATCCTAATAGCTATATCTCATATTCTCATAAAGATCCCAGTATTATTTTTAAAAAAAAGAAAAATCTTCTTTTTCCTCTCAATGCTATCAACAACATTCTCAAATTTCAATTCCCTATTATTACCTAATTCCGTATTAATGGGCGCTTTCTTCTTTTATTTCCAATTTTGACTTCCAATGATTCACTTCCTGCTAAAGAGCCCCCTGGTGGTGGAAGAAAAATCCACATATAAGCCGCACCGGACTATAAGCCGCATGGTTCAAAGCTAAGGAAAAAAAGTAGCGGCTTATAGTCCGGAAAATACTGTAACTTTATACAAAACTGCAACATATGTAGAAAACTTCCTTACTGACTTTGGTTAACTTTTTTCTATCTTATGTATTTACTATGATTGTCTTGTGGGTTATCAATATTAATGTTGAAGTCACTGACAATTATTAAACAAAGGGCCAAAAAAGCTGTGCGATATTCTTGATAATTTTAATCTAATTCAACATACAACACAAGCAACACACAATCGAGGTCACAGACTGGACCTGGTATTTCCAATGTCTCTGTGACTGAACGTCACGTTTATTATAAAACATCACGTTTTATAATAAACGTTTATTATAAAATCTACAAAGAAAGACTGCGCAGCTGTCACTCAACACTAAAGCATGCAAAGGAAACATTCTTTGCAGAGTCTTAAGCAAAAACATAAACGATGCTTAAGCTTTATTTGCAATAATTGACAGCGATGTTACCACCTGAATTTTCCTTTCCTAGTATTTGCTATTTCAAACCAATCTTCTTCCAGGTAGTATAGGAAAGTTACTCAGCCAGGCTCTCCTTTGGCTTGATCAAGGGGACAGATAAACCATCCTCATTCATGTCCTTTGTCACCTCTGCTGCTGTCTTGTGTTAAGGGAGAACAAGTGTAGCTTCCCTGCTAAGCCACAATTGTAGCTTAGCAGGGAAGGAGTCTGGAAGCAAATCTTTCTGTTTCAGGACCCATTTAGTTTCAGAGTATTCCTTGCATATTTGCAGCACTGTGGGAAGGGTAGTCATTATCAAAATATAACAGTTTCCCGTGTAGAAATACTGCTTTCCCCCCATGCTTTTCGTCCAAAATCTTCCTTGGCTCTGCTGCGGAGAAATGTAGCAATAGATCACTGCCTGTTGTTTCTGTCCCCAGAAGGTGGCGAAGCTAGCTCTCAGTATGCCTTCTCCAGTTCCATTTTTGGATTCCATATTTGGATTGATCTCTAGTGTGTCTCCAAGTAGTTTTTCCACAAAATCTCTTGTAGAAGAATATCTGGATGTTTCCTTAATGGTAGAGCACTTTTTCTTGTTACTCAATATCTACTCCGTGTTCTGTGCATGCTCCTCCTCTGCATTAACTCAGTCCTCTGTCTCCTTCATTTTTTGATGTACCTTTATAAGTTCTGAGTAAATACTTTCCAGCTGTTTTGTGTCTTTTTGAAATGTAATATTAAAATGTTTTGAGACACTGAAATTTTAATTTTCATGATCTTTAAACTAGGGGTGTCCAAAGTCAGTCTAAGGTGATAAAAGTTAATCTAGCATAACTAATCTACTCTCCACTTTCTTTATATATATATATTTTTTAATTAAAGCTTTTTACTGACCTGTGAAATGTGATCCCTTTGGACCTTGTTATCTTGCTATCGTAGTGTTGACGATATCAAAACTTTGCGTCCCCTTCTCAGATTCTTTGTTTGATTGTGTCATTTCCCCGACCACCGATATTCCTGACTCAATGTAAAGCAATAGCGCATGTGACACGTGATGTCCAATCCACTAGAGCACTGAGCCCCAGGACTTGCCATTTACGTTTTACAAAGGAATTTTAAAAAGCATTACCTGTCTGTAAACGCTTTGAATACATGTATGTATACCATCTATACCATCTATACCAAGTTACATAGATGAAGGCACATTAGAAAAAAAGGTGCAGGAAATATTGGTGGGGATTGTCCCCTTCATGCCAAAGTTGGTGGGGACATGTCCACACTAGTCCTTCAGGAAGTTACGCCTATGCTTTCTGAGATGCTGGACAAAAATGTTTCCATGCTATATTTTTTAATAAAAGTAAAGGAGAAGTAAAGCTGCTTGCAGTAACACTTAAACATGACAAGAAATAATATAAGTGTTTCTGTTTCACACCTAAAGGTGAAGAGTGTGCCCATGTCCAGCTGGGAGAGTAATTCTGCCTTAGACTTCGGGAAGGAGAGGCGATATCGCAGAGTCTCAAAGGCTGGAACTACTAGGGCTTTTTTGGTGTTGGCCATGTCAAGCTGTACCACTGATTTCCTGCAAGGAAAGACAATGAATGCAAAGGAAGTTGAGCACTATAATAAAATTGAAAAAATTAATTGAAAGACTTGTCTTTCTTACCTGAGATACTCATAGAGGCCATACATGGGGAGGAAATCAATGTCTGATAGGAACATATAGTTTGTGTTGACTTGCTGCATGGCAACGTTTCGCAGGAGATTGACCGGATAGAATTGCCCCTCTTTGTAGACTACATGGTAACCTACATTTCCGCGGCCCATCAGCACCTCAGATCCCTGTGCATATCGCAGGAACTGCTGTGCCTCAGCATCTGAAAGGTATAGGGCCAAACTGATGGGGCCTTCCCAGTGCTTACAGATAGCCTCTAACATCTGGAGCCTACAGAGGGGGAAGGACAAGTATGTTGACCTCATAAAATATGAATCACTAAAATCAACTATACTTTCCAAACACTGGAGTTTTATAGGCTTATAGTGGAACTACATAACCTAACAGCTAAAACCTGCAAATCCTTGAGATGTCCACTAAAAACGCTTATAGCTGCCTATTTTAACCCCTTAATCCTCACCCCCTAAATCACCAAAAACAACTGAAAAGGTATACCCAAATTAAATCAGCTGGTGTTCTTGAACAATTTAGAGTGCATGCAAAAGCTTGGTCTCTTTATGAAGATGACATGTCAAAAATACTTTAAGTAATTTGTAGCTATTATGTTTGTAACAAAAGAAATTGAAACATTTTGCTTCACCCAGATTTTTCATTTTTATTTCTTGTAAATGCACATTGAGTGTTGAATGTATTAACTGGAAAATACAATAAATCTGTAGAATAAAGTATTCTGCTTGTGGATTTCAAGACTGATCAAAATAGCACAAAAAAGAAATGTCATTTTGGACATGTTTATTTTTGAGGATGTACAGGTGTTGTCCAAGTGTGCCATTTGGAGTCTCCATTTGGAGTCTCCAAATGACACACTTGGACAAAATCTGCTATACAAACTTCAATGACTGTAACTCCTCAGTGCTTCAACATACAGCTATCAATGAGAACTCTAATGAAAGATAATGACCAGAGGAATCCTCTGGTAGACACATTACTGATAGTGGAAATTATTTATAATTATATAAATAAAATAGCATATCTGGGGGGACAGGGGAGGTTAGCGCACAGTCAGACCTCCTTCCCCTTCTTGCAATACGCTGTCCGTCTGTCCGCCCCTATCCATCACCCCCCTTCCACCACCATCTCTCTCTTGACCCACCCCCCCGGACCCCTCCTCCTTCGCACCCAATGATACGCTATGATATATCCACTTTAACAGATGTACCAAAAATGTTTAGTGTACATCTCTGAAATGCAAAGAGTATATGATTCAGCTGTACAGCAGTACCTGTCCATAGATAGCTGGGCAACAAGAGTGACATCACTTTGGTCAGAACTGGGTTCATACTCATAGTGGAGAAAGTAAAGATGTGTTCGATGAACTGTAAATCTCTCTCGCCGAAATTCATAACAGGGGTCATCTTCATCAAGCTCGGAAAGAGTCTTTTGCAGCTGCAAGAAAAGAAAAAAACACAGAAACAATTTAATGACTGAAATATCCGAGTTGCAGTTAGTGCAGATAAATAACCCCAGCACTCCATGTTTACATTCTCCATCTTGTTACAAAATGATTGATAACTAACTATAAATCCTTAGTGATCGTATTTTGAGAATAACTTTTTGCAATTCAGCATATCAGCTTACTGAGTTTCTTTAAGTTGTTGACTTTGGCTGTCAAATAATGGGAAATATATTAAAGAATCTAGAAAAAAATTTACGTACTATAGATTTTATTTCACCTCTTCCAGGCTTCATAGAATGGGTCTACTCACCAATAACCTATACTGGAAATGCAAAACGGAATCCAGAACTTTATACATGCGATCTGGGAATATAAATGCATTTCTCCATTCTGGAAAGCAGTACTACAACACATCGGAAAATGGATAGGTGTGGAGATATCCACGTCACCAAGACTATGCTTATTGAAGGATCAAACAGTGATGCCTAATATACCAAACACCAAAAATAATGTTAGTTATTAATGATTAGTTAATAATGTTCTGAAATAATAAAAACTTTAAGAACAAAAGTTGCTGACTGATGTCAATATCCCCATAATATGATGGCAAAACAGATTGCATTCTCCACAGCAAACATACGTGTTTCCATGCCAAGCCACAAAACGGTCCACCAGCTCTCTGAACTCGGCCTCTTGTTCATTTCTGATACACCAAACAAATAAAGACTCATCCAAAATATTCTTTAGACGATAGGACTCTCTGACAAATACTGGGAGCCTAAGAAGTACAAAGTGTCTTAATTCTTAAGTACAGTCTGCTGCATGCACCTTTTCATACATTTGAGGCCGTAATATCATTTGAGGTTGGCAGCTTTCCTAACACTTCTAATCCACCTACTTTCTTTTTGCTACAAATCTGTCTGCCCGTACAGTCTGAAAGGCAGGCAGAAAGATACAGGTGTAGGAAATTTGATCCTTTAGCTATGTCTTACTGAACACTTAACTCTGCATTCCCAATACTCTGACTTGATTCTTGTCAGCACTTCAAGTTCATCCTTTTATTTGTCAAGGACCTCTTTTTGAGAAATAAAAGCAACTTTTTAAACTTCCTCCTTCTCTGTCTTCACTTTGCCTCTACAACTTCTCTTCAGCTTATCTTGGGTTGTGGGTTCTCAAAGTCTATATAATTTTAGCTTTTTAAATATTGATCAGTTGAAGCTGACTCAAAAAACTGTTGTTGCTATGTTTATCCAAACAGTATAAAAGTAACACCAAAAATTATGTCTGCAGCCTATCATCAAAAACCACAGTAAGTAATCTTTCAAAAAGCAATGTTTGGACCAAGAAAAAAGGAGGAAGGAAGATTTCGAAAAGAAGAAGTTATGCAAAAGATGTCACCTTGTGAAGCAAAAATTTGGAGTTAGGATTTCATGAGAATACTAAAATGTTCAAATTAACATGACATTCTTAAAAAGTTTGGGTATTGCAGTTCATCATAAGGCCAAAAAACAATTAGAAAGTTATTTTACAATTGAAAAAACACTGTTTAGCACACATGTACTTTGAACAGTTGGTTTATTAACTTCTTAACTGTCCGTAGCTCTACTGTGCTGCAATACAAGGTATTTCAGAAAAAGTTTCACCTACATTTTCACTGTTGGGGTCAGCCTCGCTTGGACAGCCAAACAGCTCCCGTCGCAGCAGGTTACCATCATACTCCAGAAAAGTAAGATAAAGATTTCGAAAGAACTCAACATGCTTATTTTTGACTCGTAGCTTCTTGGGGGAGTTCCAGTGGATCACCTGTTTAGGAGAACCAAACAGAAAAGTTAAAGCAATTTCCCACAGCTCAGAAAACGCTTAGCCAGTGGGCTGGTAATCAGCCTTTTAAACATTTGTTTTATTTCCTGCTGTACCACAGTAACTCATCTGATGGATAGGCAAAAGTTAAGTCACGTATGTTCCAAGACATATTATTTTTGTTGTCATTGTAATGGATTACTTACTTGTTTCAAGTTAGAAAAACTAGAATGTTTTCCATGAATTTCAGTTTCTTCTTGTTTACGTTCAATGCTCTTATGCATCAGTTGATAAATTCAAAAAATATTTACAATAATTCACACAAAGTCTGATGAAAACAGTTAAGTTTACTTTCTCTTTGAGCAGATATCAAAACAATTCTTCAGTGTACCACGGCATTCCACAAATAATGGTCAAAAATATAGTTAGCTTGGTATGGAACCAAGCTAACTATATATCCATTTTTCTTTCTGATCTACTGTCACACAGCACATTTCGTATTATTTTTCAATAGATGACTCTTACACAAAAATATACTAATTGAAGATACTACTGTTAAGAAAATAAATATACAAAATGTATACAATAATCATACACAATAATAAGCAATGTAACAAGATGACATTTTTTGTTTTTTACAGTCACCTTAAATATTGGCAAAGACTGATTGTAGAAAGTTCTGAACACCTGATCTCACCTTCAGGTCTGATACATCTTTGTAGCATTTTTCAGAGCGAGTGTGGTCTGACAGTTGAACGTTCCAATAGCAGGGCAGCTGGTAAACAAGGAACGGGTTCTGCTTGATCACTGCATTAAAGATGTCCTAAGGACCAAATGGCATACATGACAGTGACAGATTTGACAAATTTGAAAAACAATAAACTTTTTAATAACAAACAATATATATCTTTATCTCTATGTATGTTTATTGATATAGTATTAAACAAACTTGTAGAATGGAATAAAACCAGTTTTTATTGTTGCTCTGTGGGAATATCAAATGCAGATATAAATATAAGCAATAATGACAACAAAAAAAAACACACAAATTGTATTGTAAGGGAAAATATACAATGCCAGAAAAATGACATTCTGTACACAAATTATCATGCATGGAGTTGAAGACATTGTCCAAGAGACTTCCTCTCTCCCGCTACCTGCTGTGGCTATCCTAGTACAGACCTGGTCTTCTTAATGAGCTCATCTAATCGGTTCCGATCAGCCAGCACACAACATCATACCAGATACCATCTTCTATGGTCCTTATTATTTTCTTTAAAAAAAGTTCACCAGTGGTATATTGCAACCATATCCATTCTACCAACAGCTGTTGTGATATTACAGCTGGTAAACAAGGAACGGGTTCTTGTTACCAGCAAGGACCCGCTGGTAAACAAAGCAGCTTTGGAAACTGCTTTGGTTGAGTCTCCAAAGTAGACTCGACCTGCTTTGGAGTTTGAGGTCTTCTGAAGTGCTGGGGCACTCCTGAAGACCTTTTTTGACTTCCAGTCTCATCCCAATCAATAGCCTTAAACCAATCATGCAGGGTTTTCTTCAGTTTTGTGTGACCATTTTCTCTGATCTTTTACTACTGGTTGTCTCTGAACAAGGGGTTTATACAGTGAGCAGAGAAAATAAGAGTAGGCAGAGGTGATGAATCCCTGACAACAGCATAAAACAAATCCAACATTTTGCTTTCTACTGGCAGAGTAGCTGACAAACCGCTGAAATGTTGGACATGTAGCAGAGTTAAAACCACTAAAACAAGTGGGATGTAGTGTCTATAGCTAAAAAGCAACTTTCATTACGTAAAATATACTACTGGAGAACTGCCTTCTTAGATATGGTCCAAAATATACAGCTAACAGCTATCTGTGCTGAAGAAACAATATTGCACAGTAGCACATCTACTGGACAGTACCATCTGTTGTTGACAGTACCAATATGTCTTCTTTTCTTTTGCCATCCCTCTTGAAATTCTCTGCACATATGCATAAGTTGGGCAGAGAGACTGCTTAAAGTCTATTGTTTTGCAGCCAAAAGAAGTACATAATTCACCATTCTGATTCTGATGGCACTTGCAGTTGATCTCATTTTTCTGCCAAATATTTTACATTACTCACAATGTGATTGATATGATGGTTTAAATGGCTTCTTCTACCTCCCCTCTTTGCTCAGTGTCATGGTGGGTCTAATGCTTTTTGCCCACATGCAGAAACACTCACGGAGAGATGGATGTAAAAGAGGATATTTATTGCAACAATACAAAATCAAACAAAGAAACAGGATCAGCGGGTCGGAGTCCAGGTGCGTCTGCACAGAATGGAAGAGAGAGGTTAGATGGTTTCATAGGGGGTGGAAAAAGGAGATAACTAATGGCCGAGAGCTCTGTTCTTACTTGAAAAACAAACGGAGGATGACGGGTGGAGGTACGTGGTTCCAGATTGGGGAGAGAGCTGACGTAGGCTGGCTGGAGATGGACCGGGCGTAGGAGGGTGGGCTGGTCAGATATGTCACCACAGAGGAGCAGCAAAGCAGACAGCAGAGGCGTCACGGAAAGGTTTCTTTCAGGACCGGTGGACTAGAGGAAACCAACCCCAAGGGCCTTGAAGGATTCCTGAAGGAGATTCACAAGAATATGGTGAGAGCCTGAATAAACTCTGAGCAAAACACAAGAGATCTTCAGAACAAACACACTGAGGAGCTAGAGTACCAAAAACTGGCAAACACTCTGGCAAAGAAGTGTTGGCTGTCTGCTGCTCATATACTCCTCTGGATGATGATTCCTCTCAGGTGTGGATAGTTGAGAGCCTGCAGGCATGCCCTCCCCAGCAGAGTGATCCAATGGCTCCCTCTGGTGGAGTGGCGAAGAACTGAAAAGGAAACCAAACTAATCCCCATAACCTGGAACCAACACTACCCGACCCTCAATGACCGCCACCTGGCGGTCCAGAAGAGCCAGGGGACTGGGAAGAATAGAAATCAAAAATAAGGGATGGATCCAAAAAAAAACGAGCCCAGCACCCATAAACGGTCCTCGGGACCATGACCCTCCCAGTCCACCAGGTATTGCCAACCCCGCCCACGCCTCCGAGAATCAACAATCCGGCAGACCGAGTAAGCCGGGTGACCATCAATGTCCAGGGTGGGAGAGGGCTCAGCCGTGGGGCACAAGGGAGTGGAATGGACCGGTTTAACCACGTGGAGTGGACACGAAGTGAAGATGGCAGTCGCAGATGAATCGCCGATGGGCCAACAATGCGCTCAATTTCATAAGGCCCAATGAAACGAGGGGATAACTTTTTGGACATTGATTTCAATGGGATGTCTCTTGTGGAAAGCCAAACTCTTTGACCAGGAACAAACGTAGGGGCAGCCCTCCCTCTTACAATCAGCCCAACGACGATTTTGTTCAGCGGTGCGGTTAAGGGCTGCGATAGTCTTGTCCCAGATGACCTTACACCGTCGAATGTGGTGCTGGACGGAGGTGACTGAGATGTCCTTTTCGTCAGCCGGGAACAGTGGGGGTTGATAGCCTAAGGGGACCTCGAAAGGGGACAACCCAGTGGCAGAGGACACGTGAGAGTTATGCGCATACTCCACCCAGGGGAGGTAAGTGTTCCAGTCAGACGGATTGGTGGTGGTCAGACATCTGAGGGTGGCCTCCAACTCCTGGTTCATTCGTTTGACTTGACCATTAGACTGTGGGTGATAACCAGAGGTGAGTGACACCTTTGCTTCAAGAGCACGACAAAAATTTCTCCAAACTTGAGCAGTGAACTGTGGCCCTCGGTCAGAGAGGATGTCCAGAGGTATACCATGTAATCTAAACACATTCTTAGGGTAGGAGTTGAGTTGTTTGAAAAGCTGAAGGAAGTTTTCTCAAAACCACTAGATGGCAAGCTTTAGAAAATATATCAATGATAGTCAATATAGTGGTCATACCTTTGGAGACAGACAGTCCGGTGACAAAATCAACAGCAATATGCGACCAGGGCCGTTTGGGAGTAGGTAAGGGTTGAAGAAGTCCAGAAGGAGGCTGATGATGGGAGGACTTATTCCGAGCACAAATGGGACAGGCGGAGACATAATCTTTAACGTCCTTTTGGATGGACGGCCACCAAAACCTCAATTAACTAAAGCTACGGTTCGACTGATGCCTGGATGAGCAGAAAACTTTGAAGAATGTAACCAACTTATGACAAGGGCACGAATAGCTGTGGGTACGTACATCTTGTTGGAGGGGCCGGACCCTGGATCAGGCTCAGACTGTTGTGCTTGTTTAACAAGATCTTCAATTTACCAGGTCACCGTAGCAACCGAACAACTAGGAGGTAGAATGGGGGCAGGCTCCTTCTCAGAGTCATCTGGGGAGTAAAGTCTGGATAGGGCATCTGGCTTCACGTTACAGGATCCTGGGCGGAAAGAAATGGATAAGTTAAACCGAGAGAAGAATAATGACCAACGTGACTGACGAGGATTGAGTCTTCTAGCTGACTGGAGATAAGCTAGATTTTTATGGTCCGTCCAAACAACGATGGGGAGAACTGCGCCCTTGAGCCAATGTTGCTACTCCTCTAATGGTAATTTGATGGCAAGTAGTTCACGATCCCCAACATCATAATTTCTCTCTGCTGGGGACAGTCTGCGGGAGAAAAAGGCACATGGGTGAATCTTGTGATCACTTTCTGAGAGTTGAGAGAGAACGGCCCCTACTCCTGAATCTGAAGCATCCACCTCGACAATGAACTGTTTGGTGGGGTCAGGTTGGATGAGAACGGGCGCGTTAGCAAAAAGGTACTTTAACCTGGAAAAGGCTTCATTAGCTGCAGGGGTCCAGCTGAATGGAGTCTTGGTTGAGGTTAGAGCAGTTAAGGGTAGGGCAGTTTGGCTATAATTACGAATAAATCATCGGTAGAAATTGGTGAACCCAAGAAATCTTTGGAGTCGTTTTCGGGTAGTAGGAGTGGGCCGATCTAAAACTGCCTTGATTTTTTCCTCTGCTGGTCTGACCTGTCCACCCTCGAGGACGTAACCCAGGAAGGAGACTGATGGTTGGTGAAACTCACATTTCTCCACTTTCACAAACAACTTATTCCCCAGGAGGCGCTGCAACACTTGACTGACATGGTTCCTGTGCTCAAGTAGATTCTTAGAAAAAAATCAAAATGTCATCGAGATAGACAAACACATTAAGAAAGTCCCTTAGGACGTCATTCATGAGAGCCTGAAAGCACGCAGGTGCGTTAGTTAAACCGAAGGGCATGACTAAATACTCAAAGTGGCCTAATGGAGTCTTAAAGGCCGTCTTCCACTCACCCCCTTCTCTGATGAGGAGTAAGTGATAGGCGTTTCTAAGATCTAGTTTAGTCAACACCTTGGCCCCTTGAACTGGCTCAAAGGCAGAGGAGAGGAGTGGCAAGGCATATTTGTTTTTAACTGTGATTTGGTTCAGCCCTCTGAAGTTGATGCAGGGTCTTAAAGATCCATCTTTCTTCCCTACAAAGAAAAAACCAGCCCCTAAAGGGGAGGAGGAATGGCAGATTATGCCAGCCGCTAATGACTCCTGTATGTATTTTTCCATGGTCTCCCTTTCAGGTTTGGAGATGTTGTAAAGTCGACTGTTGGGCAAAGGAGCCCCAGGTAGCAGATATAGCACAGTCATATGGTCTGTGGGGAGGCAGGGACGAGGCTTTAGATTTACTGAATACTTGAGCCAAGTCGTGATATTCAGCAGGGTCTGAAGAGAGATACGTATGGTGGGTCAGCTTCATAATTGTCTGCCGGTGGTGGGCCTGGCGGAACAGCAGAGCGGAGACAAGATGAATGGCAGGTTAATGACCATGAGTCAATGTGTCGATGAACCCCATTAATATTGGGGTTGTGCTGTTGCAACCATTCAAATCCTAAAATCAACGGGGAACTTCCAGTTGGAAAAACATAAAATGAGATGCACTCATTATGGTTGCCTAAGACGGTTAGTGGGATGGGTTGGGACTGGTGAGTAATCTGTGGCAGTATCTTGCCGTCAAGGGCTAAAACACGAAGGGGAGCAGGTCCAGCAGATGTCTTTATTCCCATCTGCTGGACAAAACATGAATCCAAAAGATTATGTTCACATCCCAAGTCTAGCAAGGCGGATACTGGAATGGATTTATTGTTAAGTAGTAGAGAAGCAGGTGACAGTAGACGAGGTGAATTTATGGTTATTTGATGGTCCGCCAAGCTCCCTTGCCTTTACTGGCGGACAATGGCTTTTAACAGCAGGGGACAGAGGGAGACAAAATGACTGGCTTCGCAACAGTAGAGGCACAACTTAGAACGCATTTTGCGCTGCCTCTCTTCTTGAGACAATTTTGTGTGTCCAATTTGCATGGGTTCGGGGCTGGATAAATTCAGTGAGGGCTCAGCCAGGATTGTGCGGCTAATGACTGGAAGAGGTCTGGATGGAGGATTTCTATTGCATCTTTCTTTAGTTCGGGCTCGAATCCTATTATCTAACCGTATGGACAATTTTATTAAGTCCTCCAGAGATTCGGGTTCATCTAATGTTGCTAATTTGTCCTTAATGGGATCGTTTAAAGCGTTTAGGAATGCACTTTTGAGCGCAACACTGTTCCATCCAGAAGCAGCCGCTTGAATGCAAAAATCAATCGAAAAATCAGCTACCGACCGTTGTCCTTGTCTTATCTTTAACAGGTCTCAGGACCTGAGAGCCTTATCTGTATCCTGATTGAAAGTTTGTTTTAACTCAGTTATGAATTCCGAAAAAGTGCAATTGTAGTCGGGGGATGAAGAGAATTTAACCTCTGCCCAATCCAAAGCGCGGTCTGATAAGTGTGCAATAATGTATGAAATCTTAGCGGAGTCATGACTGAATCTATGGGGAGAGTGATTGAACTGAATTGTACATTGCATTAAGAAACCCCTGCATTTCTTTGGATCTCCGTCAAACCTGGGTGGATTAGGCAACAGACAGTCAGAAAACGCGGACTGGACTGGAGGATCAGGATCTGGAGTTGAAGGCTGGGAGGGTTCTCCGACAGGATCAGGAGTCTGTTGAAAATGTGAGCGGAGAAAATCGGTTAGTTCAGCCAGGCGACTTTTGGTTTCGACTTGTCGGTTACCCAGTTCTTGTAAAGCGGCCTCATGCTTCGAATAGAAGATTGTTGTTGGTGGAGAGCTCTAAGGATTGTGTCTGCTGGGTCTTCAGTTTGGCCAGAGTGTTCTGTCATGATGGGTCTAATGCTTTTTGCCCACATGCAGAAACACTCACGGAGAGATGGATGTAAAAGAGGATATTTATTGCAACAATACAAAATCAAACAAAGAAACACGGCTAGGAGGATCAGCGGGTCGGAGTCCAGGTGCGTCTGCACAGAAGGGAAGAGAGAGGTTAGATGGTTTCACAGGGGGTGGAAAAAGGAGATAACTAATGGCCGAGAGCTCTGTTCTTACTTGAAAAACAAACTGAGGATGACGGGTGGAGGTACGTGGTTCCAGATTGGGGAGAGAGCTGACGTAGGCTGGCTGGAGATGGACCGGGCATAGGAGGGTGGGCAGGTCAGATATGTCACCACAGAGGAGCAGCAAAGCAGACAGCAGGGGCGTCACGGAAAGGCGTCACGGAAACCCCAAGGGCCTTGAAGGATTCCTGAAGGAGATTGACAAGAATATGGTGAGAGCCTGAATAAACTCTGAGCAAAACACAAGAGATCTTTAGAACAAACACACTGTGGAGCTAGAGTACCAAAAACTGGCAAAAACTGGCAAAGAAGTGTTGGCTGTCTGCTGTTCATATACTCCTCTGGATGATGATTCCTCTCAGGTGTGGATAGTTGAGAGGGCCTCCAGGCACGCCCTCCCCAGCAGAGTGATCCAATGGCTCCCTCTGGTGGAGTGGCGAAGAACTGAAAAGGAAACCAAACTAATCCCCATAACCTGGAGCCCAATACTCAGACTCAGCATAAATGTTGCCTCCTTTTCAACTTGCATGAGCTTTGGGCTGTAGCCCCGATATAATTTAAACTTTTGAGATGCTAATCAGCTGCTCACAGCGACCAAAACCCCCCCCAAAAAAACAACTTTTTGTCTTTGTTAAAACCTGTCCAAAAGCTAAAAAGCTAAAATGTAATATAAATATAACATAGATGTAGTTGTTCATATAGATTGAATAGAGGAAGAAATTATGAATGTACTGGCTCAAATCATAATTTGTATCAATATGATTTTTTTGCAAGTTACATTCATGAATGGAACAGAAATAATGGGAACATCCATTACAAACATAGCACCCAACTCTGATCAGGGTTAGACATTCAGAATTAGATGTGCACAATGACTTTGTGAAGCTTACCCTGTAAAATATTTGGGTCACATTTAGTTGTCTACTGTTACGGTCACTGACCTCTAGGGCTCTCTTCATGAGAAAGCCCTCTCTCTTTGTGTTTCTCTACCTGGCTGCCACAGGTGAAAGATGTTGGAGCTCGTCAGCCACCC
Source organism: Poecilia formosa (assembly GCF_000485575.1). Taxonomy (NCBI): domain Eukaryota; kingdom Metazoa; phylum Chordata; class Actinopteri; order Cyprinodontiformes; family Poeciliidae; genus Poecilia; species Poecilia formosa. The sequence goes on along the minus strand of NW_006800660.1, from coordinate 143,155 downwards.
CATGCCACCTCACCTTCATGCCAGAGATGTCAGATTCCTTTTCCCCTGGGCTTTGATCTGAAGTGATCTTGTCTGTCTGCTGACTGTTTGTGGGGACTTAAATGATCTTGCTGTGAGCATATTGTGAAGAATCAAGTGTTTAACTAAAGTAGTGTGTTTCTATTCACAGTAGGGGGAGGGGTCCTCTGCCATTTTTGTTGTTAACTGTTTTCTCCTGTTTTGTGGTTAGCCAGGGAGTTCAGGTTTTGTACCTTTTTCAGTTCTCCTTTAGAAAGTGGTGGTTTTATTTTAGAGTTAAAATGGGGTGTTTTGTTCGTTGTTTTGGCCTTGGAGACCCTGAAGCTTAAAAATTCACTGTGTTTTCTGCCTCCTGTCATTGAGATTTTACCTGTACTGTAAAATAAACGACGTTTTGCTACTGACATCAATTGTTTAGATTACTGATTACTACACCCAGTGCCAGAATTTACCCTTAGTGGTTTTGGGGAGGGGTTGTAAAATCTACTATCTTCTACTCTTTAAGTCAAATAAATTTTGCAAGTTCTATTTCGTATAGGCTTCGCCCTTTAAAGCTATCGTTAGTGGGTTTATTCCTCGGGTGCAGCACAGCACTGAAAAAATCTTAGTCCATGCCCACCTACTGGATGGGCCCCTCCCCAGTCTGTATAAATAACAGTTAAATTGGACAAACAACTCCCTCTTTTTCTTCAGCACAGCAATAGCAATACTGTCTAAGAGCGAAGATGTCTTCTAACGGTTCCATCCGTTTGTGCCTGTCTTGTCAGACAGGGTACATTATGTCCTTTGACGGGCACCGGATCTGCGAGGGATGCCTGGGCCCCCGTCATGCCAATCTCGCTCACACGCCTCAGCCCTTTTGCTGCTTCTGTGCTCTCCTCCTGCTGGAGGAGAGGAGGCGGAGACTAGCCTTTTTCAAGGCTGGTGCTAGGCGAGGCGACGGGCCCACCGAGTCAGGTTGCCGTTCGTGGGCCGATTCTGGTTACACTGAGAGGGGATCGAATGATTCCGCCGCCAGAGAGGACGGTGGAGAGGATGACAGCGAGAGCAGCATGCGGACCACAGCGCCTCACATATATGCACGCCCACTGTCAGAACGTTATTCAGTGGTGGCGTGCATGTTCCCTGGGGGTGGATAGATTAGCTGATCAACAAAGGTTGCACGCTGCAGTTTGGAGCCAGCCATCCGCTGTTCAGGGGAATCATGAAGACGGTCTTATCTCTGGAGCAGAACGCCACTCTGTCAGAGCTGCATGAACTGATGGCGAAAGGTGTCATTTCCACGGTTCCCCGAGGAGAGGAAAACACAGGGTTTTATTCCTGCTATTTTCTGGTTCCCAAAAAAATGGGAGGTTCACCTCCATAGATTTAAAGGACATGTATTTCCACGTGCCCATCATCCTGAAACACTGGAAGAATCTGTGTTTCAGCAACTGTGAACTCAGCAACAATGACAGCCCAATTAGCACAGCAGCACGGCGCTGCTCTGCCGTGTCAGACCTCGCAAAGTAGTGACTACTCTGTCAGTCATGCAGCTGCTGGGAATGATGTCAGCGGCTTACGTGGTGGTCCCGCTGGGTTTGTTGCACACGAGACGCCTCCAGAGATGGTTCACTCTCCTGCACATAGATCCTGTGCACCAGAAAAGGCGTATGATCTCTGTTCCTCCTTCATCTGATTGACAGAAATTTAGCTTTCAGCACTATTAAAACTTATGCTGTCGCTATTTCATCCTGCCTGGATTGTTTTGGTGACAGAACGGTCTTCAACCACCTGTTGATGAAACGGTTTCTGAGAGGTGTACGCAGACCTGTGTCGTGCCCACTTGCTCCTCCGTGGGATTTAACCCTGGTCCTATGCGCTCTGGTTGAAGCTCCATTCGAGTCTTTAGATCAGGCTCCACTTTTAAGTTCTTGTCTTTTAAAACTGCTCTGCTGTTGGCCCTTACCTCTGCAAAGAGAGTGAGCAATTTATCCGCTCTCTCTGTTGCTCCTTCTTGTCTCAGAATACAAGCCAATGACAGCTTGGCTGTGCTGTATCCCAACCCTGCTTTTACTCCTAAAAGCAAGCTCGTTCAGATCGAGGGAGATATTTTTGGAGGACTTTTACCCTCCTCCACATAACTCTGAGGAAGATGCTGCATCTCATCTTCTCTGCCCTGTGTGCGCACTCTCATGTTATGTGGCACACACGTCTGCACTGCATCGCACCCAGCGTTTGCTCATGCATTACAGAGGTAACTCAGTGGGGCATCCTCTGTCCACTCAGCATCTTTCTCACTGGTTGTGTGAGGCCATCTCACAGACTTACACTTCCTCTGGACTGGATCCTCCAGAGAATCTGAGAGCTCATTCTAACAGAGGGATTTCATCCTCCACAGCTCTGCGTGGAGGAATGTCTGTGGAGGACATTTGCACAGCAGCTTCCTGGTCATCTCTGTGCTCAATTATTTGGTTTTACCTGTGTGACATTTCCACATTTTCTATGACCCATTCTATTCTCGGCGTTCTGACAGAATAATTATTTTTGTTACATGTTGGTATTGTCTCAAACTTGCATGAATCACAGGGCGACATAACGTTTTTCAGTCACGATTCGTGTCTTCTGTTGTAATTGGTTAAACCTGCAAGGTTTTTCCTGTGTTGTGTCCGTTGCACACTGAATGGCCTTTTCTGCTGTATCATTATGCATAATTCGCCTGATGTTTATTATCATTCTTTTATTTTTCCTGTGGGGTTCTGTTATTGTTTAAGCATTTGAGAACAACATGGTTGTCCAAAATGCTGCATAATAAGTTACTTGCTCTATTAATTGTTATACTGTTACAGTTCGTAACATTCGTTGTTCCTGTAAAGCCGTGGTCCGCAACCAACGGACCTCGGTCCGGATACGGACCCATATGCCATCCCATCCGGACCCGGAATAAATTGTTAAAATATTTGTTAATTTTGACAGGAGAATTAATTTTAAACCGGAGCATTTATTTTTTTCCCTATCTGACACAAGTGCTTTTACCAGCACTGCACTGAGCAAGGATTGGAAGCTAAAAACCAATCGTGTGCGAGTCATACTAACCACGTGGTTCAACTAGCGAATCAAATTGCCAGCTTGAACTCAGAGCGAGTTGTATGAGCAAACCGAAGCAGAGGTTTGTAGCCAGGCACAGACATCCACGCAGTGTGATATAAGGAAGAGGAGGTGAAAGGCGAGCGAAAAGCGATTGAAGCGAG
>NW_006800660.1:134118-139788 GCF_000485575.1 Poecilia formosa | reverse complement strand
ATTAGCAAGGCTCAGGAGAACCGATCTACACAGGGAGGAGGTAATTAAGCCATTTCATTCCACTGTTTTTTACCTGTGGCACATCTAAACACTGCAGGACCGCGGCCCTTGAGGACTGGAGTTTGACACCCCTGTCATTGTGAATGAAAACCTGAGACCAACAGGTTAAAGGACAAAGCCTATACAAAATAGAACGTTGGTTACGTATTGTAACCCCAGACTCTGAGTATAGGCACAGCCCTTCAAGCTGTGGGCCTCACTGGTTCCTGAATAGCTGAAGGAAAAGGCTGTTAGGGAGCTGTTTGTCCGGTCTGATCATTATTTATACAGCCCAGTAGCTTGGCGTCGACTAAGCTTTTTCAGTGCTGCGCTGTGTGCGAGAGATAAACCCACTAGCGATAGCCTTAAAGGGCTGCTCCTATACTCATAGAATCTGGAGTTACAATACGTAACCAACATTTTAGAATTTGAACCTAAATGTGAGTTTATGAAAGATAAACTTACAGTAATAAGTTGTCTTAGCTTTTTATTAATTTTGTCAAACCTCCAAGAGTCGAATAAACTAGAGTTTTTAGGTTAGCACTTAAAAAACTGAAATAAGAAATAGACCAAAGTGGGAACTATTTCCCAGTGTGGTTAGCAGCATGTTTTTGTATCCTGCGTTGCACCGTGAGTGAGATAGAAGTGTCTTACATTGATCTGACGCTTGTGTGTGAAGGCAAATGTTCAAGATGTCAAGATGGCGCCGGTGTGTGTGGCTGCTCGTCTGTCATTCTCTCGTTTGATTAAGTTTGTACTGTTTCTGACCTGTGTCATCTACGAAACTGAGTCTCTGCTGGTGTATGATCGCAACACACTACTAGAGCTCCAACCTTTGGTCCAGGATATGATGTTATTTGATGTTGCTGGCCAACAATCCTTGCCCCCGCTTCTGTCGGAGATTCCGAGTCACCTTTTCCGGGTTCCTGCGCTGCTTTCACGGAGGAGACGTCGTCGTCGTCGCGGTAGACGAAGCGGCCGGCTGGTGAAGCTGAAATTTTATCTGACGCACTGTTCTCCTTTTACCCGATCATCGCATGGATCATTTTTAGGCTCTTGGGTGCAGTGTCTCCAAAACCTGAGACGGGTTTCCGGACCTGTCAAAGCCCATGATCCAGTTCCTGTCAGGATTGGCCTGGTAAACGCCAGGTCGCTTGCGAATAAAACTTTTATTCTTCGGGACTTTTTTAGTCACCAAAACCTGGATTTTCTGTGTGTGACTGAGACGTGGCTGAGTGTTGGTGAGTCCAGTGCTCTATCTGAGCTTTTACCAGCGGACTGTTCTTATTTTAATTCACCACGGGCTTCGAGGAGAGGGGGAGGCACAGCGACTGTTTACAAACAGGACTACAAATGTAACCAGTGTTGTCCCCAGCTTTGAGTTTGTGGCATTTGAGACGAGACACGTAAACCCAGTTTTCTGTGCTGTCGTCTACCGGCCCCCCAAATATAATAAGGATTTTATAAGCGACTTCTTTGACTTTTTATCTGGGATTATAACTAACTATGAACATGTTCCTTATTGTTGGAGACTTCAATATACACGTGTGTTGTCCTGATAAACCTCTGGTAAAGGACTTTTTAAGCCTTCTGGACTCTTTTAATCTGGTGCAGGCCGTATCCAGCCCAACACATGAGCACGGACACACACTGGACCTGGTCATTTCCTGCGGTCTGCCTGTGACTAACCTGGAAATCTGTGACTCTGTGTTCTCGGATCACCTGCCTGTTTTATTCAGTGTCAGTTTGACACCTACTGCTGTTAAAACTCGCGCTGCTGTTCGGCGCTGTCGGATTATTAACCCTTCCACTGCCACTCAGTTCTCTACTGCTTTTCTTCAGCTCTGTGGATCATCTGACTTCCTCCACTCTGATACAGAAGAGCTCTGCTCCTGGTTCTATTCTTCCTCCCAAACCATCCTGGACTTGGTTGCTCCATTAAAAACCAGGCAGCCAAAGGTTAAACCTGAGCCTTGGTTTAATGACAGAACTCGTGCTGCAAGGAAGGAATGTCGCCGTGTTGAACGGAGGTGGAAAAAGGATAAATCGCAGGTTACTTTTCAGATTTTAAAAGACTGTTGGCGTCTCTACCAGAGCACGGTTAAAGAGGCAAAAAGGGAACATTTGGCAAATATCATTCTCTCAAACAGCCATAACCCACGTGTTTTATTGAACACAATTGACTCTGTGCTTAATATTCTACAGAATGCCCGTTTGGAAGCTTCTCCTGATGTGTGTGTGATGATTTTCTGCATTTTTTTATTGAAAAGATTGGTAGTACCAGGGCTCTTATCACAGCTCCTGACTCTGACCCCTCTGTTTTGGTCCCTTGCTCGGCTGCTTTCAATCAGTTTGAGCCTGTGACTGTCTCACTTTTAGAGGACGCGGTTGGCCATATTAAGCCATCAGGTTCCCCCCGTGATCCTGTCCCTCCACAATTTTTAAAGATATTTTATCTAGCATAGGGCAGCCTGTTCTTGCAATTATAAATAGCAGTCTGTCCTCAGGTGTGGTCCCTGCTGGTTTTAAACATGCAGTAGTGCAGCCACTGCTTAAAAAACCTGGCCTTGATCAAACTGTTCTGGCTAATTATTGGCCTATTTCGAAGCTGCCTTTTTTTTCTAAGGTTTTACAAAAACTTGTGTACTGTCAGCTGATAGTTTTTAGATGAGAATGGCATTCTGGAGGTTTTCCAGTCAGGTTTTAAAACTCTTCATAGCACAGAATCTGCTTTAATAAGAGTTTTTAATGACGTCCTTCTTGCATGTGATTCTGGTAACCATGATTTTACTTGATCTAACTGCTGCCTTTGATACAGTAGACCACCACATTTTAATATCGCGATTACATCACGTTGCAGGTATTGGTGGCACTGTTCTTAAATGGTACTGGTCTTACCTGGAGGAGAGAACAATTTCAGTCAAAATTAGTGACTCTGAATCATCTGCTGCTTCAATGCCTTATGGTGTCCCGCAGGGCTCAATTCTGGGCCCACTGATTTTCTCTCTTTATTTACTGCCTCTGGGTTCTGTCCTCAGGAAACATGGGATTTTGTTTCATTGTTACGCTGATGATTGTCAGATTTATTTGCCTCTGAAGCAAAAGGATGTACATTCTATCAAACATCTCCTGGCATGTCTAGGTAATATTAAAGCTTGGTTGGCCTTGAACTTTATACATTTTAATGAAAACAGAACAGAGGTGATGGTGTTTGGACCCAGTGGCTCCTGTGAGTCCTCCTCTGTGGACCTGGGACCTTTGGAGGTATATTTTAACCTGTTATTACAGATCTTGGTTTTAAGGTGGACAGTGATTTTAAATTGGACAGCCAAATCAGAGCCGTGGTTAAGTCCAGCTTTTATCATTTAAGGCGATTGGCGTCAGTGAAATCTTTTCATTTTGAAACAGTGATCCATGCTTTTATTTCAACTCGATTGGATTACTGTAACGCACTTTATCTGGGAGTCAGTCAGTCGCTGCTCTCACGTCTGCAGCTGGTTCAGATGCTGCTGCACGACTTTTGACAGGAACTTGAAAGAGGGAACACGTGACCCCTGTCCTGGCCTCACTTCACTGGCTGCCTGTATATTTTAGGATTCATTTTAAAATTCTTATGTTTGTTTTTAAATCACTACATAATCTTGCCCCAGCTTACCTCTCTGAGCTTCTTCACCCCTACATACCTTGTCGGTCTCTCAGGTCAGCAGATCAGCTGCTCTTGGAGGTACCGAGATCCAGAAGGAAGCTCAGAGGGGACAGGGCTTTCTCTGTCATGGGCCCCAAATTATGGAACAACTTGCCTTTGCAGGTCAGAGAGGCCCCTTCACTGTCCACTTTTAAAGCTCGTCTTAAAACCCATCTATCTTACTTGGCTTTGAACTCCAGCAGGATCTAGTTTTAAATTGTGTTTGTTTTTAAACTGTAAATTTTTATTTTATGTTTTTTTATTGTTATGTTGTGTTTTGATGTACAGCACTTTGTATCAGCTGTGGTTGTTTTAAAGTGCTTTATAAATAAAGTTGGTATGGTATGGTATTATAATACAAGTCTTAGTTTGTAAAGCTTGAGGATAATGTCCTGATCACACTAAATGTTTTTCAACATAATTTATTGTGAGGTTTAATAAAATTCATTAACAAATCAGAAATTGTGTTTGTACAATTTGAAACGAGAATTTAAATAATTCTAAAGTAAAATAGTTATTATTAACTTGATGTTGTCATGATCTCAGCCCCTCAGTTCCACCTTGACTGTGCTGATTGCTCATTACCCTCACCTGTGCTGTGCCCTATTTAAACAGCTGCTCGTCACCAGCTCAGTGCGAGATCGTCTGTTGCTCCAGTCACAGCTTTCAAGCCTTGTCTCATGTTTCAAAGTTTTCTGGTTTTCTGATCCTGTCTGTTTTTTGACCACATATTTTGCCTTGTCCTTCGGCTGCTGGAGGAGTTCTGACCTACTGTTGATGAACCCTGCCTGACTCTGACCTTGCCTCAAGTTTTTCTGATTTCTGGATCTTCATTGCCTGTGGCCCTCCCTTGAATGAACCTGGATTGTTCTCTGACTCAGCCTCTGGTTGGTGGAATTTGTCCCTGTCGTCTGTTTGTCCCCTGAGCCCTCTAGTCCTCCCTTTGCCCATCCACCTTACCCCTCCCTGGCTGCATCCCCGACCCCAGTGGACCTCCCCCTTCCTGACCCACCAGCCTGACCACTCCCTGCTTAGCCCCTTACCTTTATTTTTGTAATAAAGACATTTTGTGAACCAACTCTGGTGTTGGCTGCGTTTTGGGTTCTGGCTGATTTCGCTTTTCGTTACAATTATGAGTGAAAATAATAGAGAAATGTGTGCTCTTTAACTAGGTGAGGGCAATTTTTTTCTTGCATATTGTGAAATAATTGGTTTAAATTGCAGCATTAAGTTAAAACTCACAATTCAAGATTAATGAACTTAAAAAACAATGTTTAGACAACTTGTCTCTTGTTTTTAAACCGACTTCATGAACTTTAATTTCTGAGTTAAAACCAATACAATTTTCTTGTTGGGCAGCAGGTGGACTTTCATTTTTCATGTTAAACCGCTTTCAAATTGTTTTACGGTGTCTTTTTAGGATTAATTGAGCATATTTCAGTTTATGCTGAAATTATACATATTTCCAACATTTGTCAGATTAGCCATGAATTTTTTTTTAAAACATTTTAAAAATAATAAACAAATTTGTGCAGGTGCAGAATAGAATCTGTATTAATGTAACCTGGTCTGCCAATGAGGTGGACAGCATGCTCATTAGTTCTCTTTCTGCGGTCAGTCTCCACATCTGCTCCCATCTGACCTTCCGTAACCGATCCAGGAGAAGTAAAATAACCCCTAAAAAAATGCAAAAACATACAGGATTATGTTACAGTTTCAAATAATGTGCTCCTGTAGTTCAAGCAAAAAGTGAACTTATGAACTAAATGAAAAAACTAAGTTGGGCAAAAGGGTGGGAACAAAAATGCATACACCTCAACCTATTGTTTATTCAGATCGATTAGAGCAGTGGTCCCCAACCTTTTTATTACCACAGACCTGTGAAGACTTGGAAAATTTTGCTGCAGCCCGGGGGCGGGGGTGTTGAACCGTCGGATAAGGCTTCT
>NW_006800660.1:129089-132596 GCF_000485575.1 Poecilia formosa | reverse complement strand
GAAATATTTAATTATTTCTTGCGCGGCCCGGTACCAATTGGTCCACGGACCGGGGGCTGGGGACCACTGGATTAGATCACTCAATTAGAGTCTTTCACTGGCTGAAATATTTTAGAACCATTAGGAAAATTAAGAGCTACATAAATCTAAGATTGAGAACAGGCGCTCAAGCTGGGGGTGCTTGAGCGCCTGCCCTTTTTGCTCCTTGCCCCCAAGTGCCCTTTTGGTCAAATTTTAATTTTTTTGTTTTTGGTATTATTATTATTTCAACGTAGCGAACATTACAGAACAGTTTTTGGTGAATGAAAAAAAAATGTTTTTGGTGAATAAAGTGGAGTAGACTTGCTTCTTGTCAGATGAAGGAAAACGTTGAAAGTATTGTTTCTGCTTCAGCACGGAGTAGCGGTTTAAGCAGAGAGGTAATGAAATACAACAGACACTGACAGGCCTCTGCGTCTGGCTTTCTCTGAAGAACTACTGAGTGGGAGGAGACAACCAGGTGAGGAAAAACTGTTCTTATCTATCGATTCAGTATTTTTATCATACAGACATTAGGTTGTTGTTGTTGTGCTATTAGCTAGCTGCTAGCTAACGACTTTGCTAGCAAAGCTAGATAAATAAAAAGCTTCTTCCCTGTGTACGAGGCAATATTCGCCCGTCCAAAACTTATCATCTCCATAATGGATATATGTCAGATCTTCTAATTTCCTTTACTGCATAATGTACATTGCATTTATTCTAGTTTTAGGTAAACATGTCTTGAAAGAGAATAGCACTTAAATAATAATGCAACAAGGATATTCATTTAGAATTAAAAATAACACACCCTGAATTATCGTGTCATTGATGAAGGGGAAAAACTCAACCCAGACTTTAAGTTTAGGGTCTGGTTCGCAGAGTATGAAGTTACATTTGTTTCTCAATTATTCAGTGAAAAAAAAAAACTAACCTGAGTTAAGTAAAATAAAATTGTAATCAAAACTTTTGGAATTGTAATGATTCCTTTTTTAAAAAGTTGTTTAAAAGACTTTTTTTAATTAAATAACTCATTTTTACCAAACACAAGCTTTTATTTGCACACATCAGAAATCTTTTTTTGTGATTTTAGATCCTGCCCACGATATCATGTGAGAATCACAAGCAAAACTTTGAGTCACAAACAAAAACTTAGAATAGCAAGAAAAGATTTCTGACATGAGCAAATCAGTTTGTTTTGCAAAAAAGAAAGGTAACTTCATGAGTCAAAAATATGTGATTTAAATAAAAAAAAATTAAGCAAAACTCAGCAGGTTTTTCATGGTGGCATGCATTAACAATTCAGTTTTTGCTTCTTTTTTTTTTTTTTCCATTTTTCTGCAGTTCCACGTTAAAGTATGATTCAGCTCTACTTTTCTGAATGGACCATCTTTATCTCCACTGCAGCAAACAGGCAGCTCTTTTTTATAGATTACAGTCACTAAAAGGTAGCATTGTGCCCTTGTTCATATTTTTAATAGTGTAATTCTGTAAAGACAATATGACTGGTGGTCCAGCTCTGATTTACATATCTTGCTAAATTGCGGGTTTGAATGTTGCAATACTTTCCTATAACAAAGTAGACATGCAGAAAGAAATTACTAATATCTTGCATATACATAGTGTTATGCTCTATATAGAGATGTTCGTTAGCTTTGATTGTATATTTCACAATTTTGTAATCTATCATTGTTTATTAAACTCTGAAAGCTGTGTGGCTTTGTTAATATTCTGTCCTAGAATGTGGTCAGATGTGCCCTTTTTTTGTTGTTGAGCACCTGCCTCTTTAGTGGTCTCTGTACGGCCCTGAAGTCAGGTTTTACAAAGAGAGAGAGAAAAAGACGAGTGTCAATTTATAGCCCAGTCTTTCTCCAAGAGAGGTGGGTAAACTGTGTGAGATTATCATCCATTTAACATAATTATCTTAGCTGCAGACTTAGCAGTGAGTGAATGAGGTTGATTGACGGTGCTACAACCGTCCTCCTGGCAGTCTTGTAGTACTCGAGATTGGTCTTGGTCTCGAGACCATTTTTTGATGGTCTCGGTCTAGTCTCGGTCTCGGGCGCTGAGGACTCAGCTGGGATTTTATTTCAAGACCAGTCAAGAACGCAACTGTGGAAATATCACTAAACTTACAGCATACTGTCCAGTTTATTTGTTAACATCTTTGTTTGCACTGGATGCAAAACGCACCAATCCAAGCAATAACGTGACTTANTAAAAGATCCTCCAGACTCAAATAATACATAAAACGGAAATATTTAATTATTTCTTGCGCGGCCCGGTACCAATTGGTCCACGGACCGGGGGCTGCCACTGGATTAGAGCACTCAATTAGAGTCTTTCACTGGCTGAAATATTTTAGAACCATTAGGAAAATTAAGAGCTACATAAATCTAAGATTGAGAACTATTTTTCCAGAACCTTTTTTCCCAGGTTGGAGATGAGTGGTAATTCCACCAGTGCCAACCAATGTCCTTCTCATGGACTAAGAGTGGGAAAAAAACTGCCATTGCTGAATAAAAACTGTTAATTTATCCAATAAAACTATAATAAACGATTGTGTCACAGCGGATACATTTCATAAGGTATCACTACACTATTACCATGCTAGCACACACAGCCGGTGGAGCCGGTGTTCTAACTATCTGTGCTACTTATCAATCTGTCCTACCTTGTGGTAATGCGCATGTGCACACTCATGTTACATCACATACTGCTTACTCAGCACATTTCTTAACGATACATCCTACCTGTGGAAGTTTTTTTTTCGTCAAAGATTAAATATGTAATTTATTTATACCTAGCTTTCGTTAAGCTGCTGTATTAGTTAATGTTTTAAGTTTACATGACATACTTGTAAATGGCTTTAGTTTGCCGTCTACAATGTCATTATACTCAGGAGAGCCGGGAAAAGTTAGGACAATTCCAAGGGCCCCTGACCAACAGGGGTCCCTCCCACAAAAAAATTCTATAGAAATAGAAAAAAATTGGGGGCCCTATCAACGACAAAATTAATCATATAGTGTTTTTAAAATTGTTTTAGCAGTAAAAAAAATAAATTGTATCCCTCCCAGACCGAAAAGCACACATCCATATTTGCCCTGAACACCACCCTGGATCCACATAAAATAGTTCATTCCTGCCTTGACAGTGTATACCAGCAGTCAGAACAAGACCAGAACAGCTGTGACAATTACTATGCTGCCTAGAAAAATAATAAAGTCAGGCAGGCACGTGCAGAGGGGGGAGCTGGGGATGCTTGAGCGCCTGCCCTTTTTGCTCCTTGCCCCCAAGTGCCCTTTTGGTCAAATTTTTTATTTATTTATTTTTTTGTTGGTATTATTATTATTTCTTAAGCCCTCTTCTGACACATAAAAACATGCACTAAAATTATTTGCTTTTTTTGTTTCTTTTTTGTACAACATAATAAGCCCTCCGATCACCTTGTTACCTTTGACCTTTTGCCCGTGACGAATGACGCAGTTGCCT
>NW_006800660.1:123448-125825 GCF_000485575.1 Poecilia formosa | reverse complement strand
TGGTCTCGAGACCATATTTTGATGGTCTAGGTCTAGTCTCGGGCGCTGAGGACTCAGCTGGGATTTTATTTCAAGACCAGTCAAGAACGCAACTCTGGAAATATCATCACTAAACTTACAGCATACTGTCCAGTTTATTTGTTAACATCTTTGTTTGCACTGGATGCAAAACGCACCAATCCAAGCAATAACGTGACTTACCAATTAAGTGTTTCTGTTACTCCCCCTACACTTTTCACTTGCACGCGGCGCTCCAAGACATGCGCAGTGGTTTTCTGAGTGGCAGATGATGTCTAACAATCGTCAGTAATAGAATAGCGCTGCATAAATCATAAGAAATCCGATAGCAACAGCTAACTCAGCAGCACTTTGCTTTCACAGACGGTGGGACTACGTGCGGAGGTGTTGACTAACGTGTTGCTTATATGGGACAACACTGTGTCCAAAAGTCTGCAATATAGTGACGTGACATTCATGAACAATCCGATTCTTCTGAACGGTTCTTTACTAAGATGATAGAACTGGAGCCTCACTATCATTATTTTATTTAATTATATACATTGATATTTATTTAATTAGCAAATAAATAAAACACAAACGAAAGAACACACAGAGCATGCACATTTCTCTTTGATTGTTTTTGTCACCTGTCGTGGCAGACATTACAGCACTGTGTGCTTCCTGGCTTTCTGCAGTGGGAGAGAGGGTGAGAACAGTCACGGTGAGCACCTTCTGCTTGGTTACTTCTTGCTTGTTGCTCCTTGGTCAGTGTTCATTGTTGAGCGTTGTTTATAGTTAGTGCATTGCCTCAATTGCTATGTTTAATGGTGCAGACAGTGGTGGTTTCTGACATGAATGATATGGCCAAACGCCCAGGGCGTTATCTTTTTAGGGATGCATGAGACCAGTGCGGATCTGCATGAGACCAAGCAGAACAAAGAATTTGTTCTGCTTTTAATATTGGTTAAATTTATTTCAGCTCCAAGTGTTTAATATCTAGGTGTTGTTGAGAATAAATAATTATATGTTTTCCTTCTATCTCTTTTAGCTAGTTGCTAAGCTAAACCTAAAGGAAATCACATATTAGTTAATGCAAATGAGAGCTGGGGTATGGGATGGCACAATAGGTAACGCCCTCTTTGGGGCGCAGCTCAGAAAGACAAAGGGGATGGAAATCTTTTGTTTGATGCCATTTTTTCAGCTAGCTCTTAGCTAGCATGAATCATGGACCAGCTGTATTTTGGTATGAATAAATGGAATTCATAAATTCACCTCGCTGACTCTTTTTCAACCTCATACATCACAAACTTAACATGGAGAATGGATGATTCTTAGTGTTTTTATGGGAATGTGGATCTTTCAGATCAATATGAGAAGCAATTTTGATCATATTTCAAATTTTATTGTCATGTATCACGGGGCGCTGGTCTTGGTCTTGACTTGGTCTCGTTTGGATTAAAGCTCAAGATCGGCCCGTAGTTACGGTGATCAAGCTGAAATTCAATGGAATTAATTATGTGAAGCAAGTACTGCGCTGCAAAACAGTACTTCTAATGAAGAAAGGGGTCCACAAGGTCAGCGCTCAAGCCAGTTCTTAGCTAAAGCAAACCAGAACATTGCAAGAATCAAGCAACATGCCATCATGTGTTAGATTTTCCACTATTACAGGATGATTGCCATTCAAAGAACAACTTCAAGGCTTTGACTGGGAGGGCCCTGAAGAAATTGGATTATGCTAAAGAAGAACTCCTGTCACAAACGGATGGATTAAACTGGAAAAGGGACTGAAGTCGTGAGGAAGGAGTGGCGTCATAGACAACCACCAAGATCAATCCTGCAACAAAGCATTGAACACCTGGAAGGGGAAGGGTCAACAGTTTCCTCCCAGGACCTGAACAACTTCTGATGTCTCCGACAACTCCAGTACCCCTTAATGACCTCCAGCGACGGAAAAGGATTACGATTGTGGATAAAGCGTCATGCTGCTTATGCTTTTTGTGTTGTTCTGCTGAATTTCCAGATTTTTTTTTTGTGAGGTTTCTGCCTCACCCCGTCAGCTCATCAACCTGTCCCTAAGGAATTGCCACATCCTGAAGAACCGACAGTTCATCCAGCTGAGGGTCAGAGCGACCTGGGTTCTCTTCGACATTCGTCACTTCCTGGGAGACATCAAAACTCCAAGGAGGGGGTGTCAAAGAGCAGTGGAGTTTTGAGAATCTGCATCTTCACATCACAAGCTGCTGTGGCCTTGGTGACGACTGAGGATCTGCATCTTCACATCCCAAGCTGCTGTGGCCTTGGTGACGACTGAGGATCTGCATCTTCACATCCCAAGCTGCTGTGGCCTTGGTGACGACTGAGGATCTGCATCTTCACA
>NW_006800660.1:119843-122762 GCF_000485575.1 Poecilia formosa | reverse complement strand
TAAAGACCAAGGCAAAGATGAAGATAAAGACCAAGGCAAAGATGAAGATAAAGGCAAAGGCAAAGAGGAAGAACTGGTGTGTTCCTTCCGTGAGACCAGCTCATCTACATCTCGATGGATCAGAAGGATCGTGAGACGAAGAGAAAGGAGCTACAGAGCTGCAAGACAAGAAACTGAGGACCGCTACGCGCATGAGGAAGTCACCCTGAGGCCCGAGATCTGCCGCTCTGACTCAGTACTCTTCCTGTACTGGGAGCCTCCTGCTGCTGCAACACCTTTTTCATCATCAGGCCAGTTCTGGGGTTCAAAATGCCAAACTCTGTCCGTCTCTCTCAAAGTTTCCCTTTTTTAGTTCACAGTATCAGCATTAGGGAAAGATAGGCTAGATTATTGATTTTACTTATTTGATTATTTCTGTTACTGATTTAAGCTGGACTGACCCTTGCAAAATTACCTTACTAATAAAATAATTAGCATTAAGAAAATCTAAAAGATGTTGTGGACATTCAATTAATGAGTCACCTTAAAGTTCTTTGATGGTTGTAAAATAGCTATGACGTTTGATTCTTGGGAGGAGAAAGTGGAAAATGTTTTATAGGTTGCTTTTAGCCAAAACAACACCCTTGGGACTCGCCTGAGTCACTAAAACCTACCTGGTTCAGTAACAAGTGCAAGTTGTAATAAAGAGAAAGAGTGACCGTTAACAGGTGTGCTCTGTGAAACTAGCTGATTCCGGGCTGCTCAATCTGGCTAGTTCACAGGGTGAAAAAGGGTGGGACATCTGGAGGCAAAGGTCGTTAGAAACCAGGCTAGTCTTTCTCGCGCCCAGCTTAAACAGAATGTCCTCTATATTCTCATCTGTAGTAATACTCAGGAGTTAGAGGCTTCTCGGACCCGTTAGACGGAGAGCTGGGAGCAACATCTCCCTCCTCTCAGAAGGGGAAGTAGAGAGAGAGAGAGAGAAGGGGGCGGGGGGTGTTGCGCAACAACAGACCCTAAAAGTCTTGGTCTTGTCTCAGTCTCGATACACTCTGATCTTGGTCTTGGTCTCAGGTTAGGTGGCCTTGACTACAACACTGCCTCCTGGTTCTGATTGGTTGTTTTTGGTCAGAATGATGCATTTCTTTAGACAGCAGTAGCAGCTCAGGGAGGAGGTGCCAGTGTTGTGGTAAAGACCACCTAACCCAAGACCAAGACCAGAGTGTATCGAGACCGAGGCAAGACCAAGACTTTAAGGGTCCAAGACCAAGACTGAGGGAAGCTGAGACCGAGTCAAGACCAAGACCAGTGCCCCGCG
Organism: Poecilia formosa; assembly: GCF_000485575.1. NCBI lineage: Eukaryota > Metazoa > Chordata > Actinopteri > Cyprinodontiformes > Poeciliidae > Poecilia > Poecilia formosa. Next base: position 121,465 of record NW_006800660.1, on the reverse strand, counting down.
GTACGTGACTCAAAATGCGAAATATGACCAAAATTGCTAATCAAATTGATCTGAAAGATTCACATTCCCATAAAAACGCCTAGATATTAAATATTTAGAGCTGAAATAAAATTAACCAATATTAAAAGCAGAACAAACTTTTTGTTCTGCTTATCTAAAACCATGACGCCCTGGGCATTTGCCCATATGATTCATGTCAGAAATATCCACTGTATGCACCATTAAACATAGCAATTGAGGCAATGCCTTGACGGTAAACAACACTCAGCAATAAACACTTACAAAAGAGCAACAAGCCAGAAATAACCAAGCACAAGGCACTCACCATGATTGTTCTCTCATACTGCATGAAGCCAGGCAGCACAATGCTGCCTGGCTTCATGGCAGGCAGCATTGTGCCTGGCATGCTGGTAGACACAATGGCAGCATGCTGCCTGGCTTTATGTCTACCATTGTAACAGACATAAAGCCCAGGTCACACTACACGATTTTTGACCTTACAACAATCTTGGAATGTTCTGCATTCTAAGATTGTCGCTTGCGATAATCGTAACCGAGCATCCTGCAGTGTGTGGTGTGTTACGACTGATTGGGTCCCAGTCGGTAGAAGGCTGGGACCGCTCCCATCTGAAATTGGATATATTCAACATGTTGGATTGTCTTGGCCGATTATCGCAGCGTGTGGGGTTTTCCTTGATTAGTCGTGAGAACACAGCTTGTTGAATGTGACAGGTAGCCAATCAGAAAACACGGATTCCCCTCCGTACTTTCCCTTCAGAAAGCATGGACAGGAACCCCAAACAGCTAACGTGGCGCAACCCAGAGTCCAGCGGACATCAGAGATGATATGTGGAAACAATATTAATATTTATTCAACATTTTGTGCAAAGAATATAGAAATGACAAGGAAAGGAGTTGGAGCAAAATTGCTTCCCACAGTTGATTCGGGTCATTTTTCAGCTGTTCATCGTTAACGTGACATAAATAGGTTATAACGATAAGGTTGTTCATTCAGTCAGGGCTTGATGCTTACAGAATGTAGTTGTCACTCGTAAAACATTGATTAATGCCTGGTTTTAAAATTAGTTAACTGGACTTGTAGCCTTTATTTTGTGCATATTGTTCTCAATATAATTGTAAACATTAAAACAGCAAATACTTATTAACCAATGAAGCTTAAAGAAACGACAGAAAAAAAAATAATCTAAACACACACCTATACCAGGTTGAGAAACACTGGTATAGACCAGCGCCCCCCTAGCCCTTATCCAGGTCCCTCACCGCCCCCCACCAAAAAATTTGCAGGCTACTTTGCATTGACCATTATTTTATCATTAATATTACTATCGCTATTGTAGATGTTTTGATTTTTATGCTTGTTTCTGTATTTATCATCAAAAATAATTTCCCAGAGAACAAAAAACCATGGGAATAGAAATTATTTTCACAGGCGTCTAAAAAAAATGCAATGAACATTCAACTTAAAATTTGTAGGCCTAACAGCTGCCAATCAGTGGAAAAAATATTCTTATTTTGTGCCATTTTCTAGTTAAATATTCCACAAAATGATCAGATAAAAGATGTTCAACATGCCAGTTTAAACTTTGAACTATTTACAAAAC
>NW_006800660.1:114277-118825 GCF_000485575.1 Poecilia formosa | reverse complement strand
CTACTGGTAGCTAAAATCAGGATACTCTCACTTTGTATCCCTCTGAAAAATGAACCCATTTAAATAAAGAAATCCCTCCATGGGTGAAACCACGATAGAGAGCGTTCATTTTATAGCGTTAACACCGTGGTCCGGTATGAAACGGGTGTGATAGAACAACGGTACCACAGCACTTTTAAATTTCAATAATCAGAATACCGAAATTTGTTTCCGTTGTTTTAAAAGGTTTATGTCAGTCTGCCTTAAGGTGTTAACCCCTTAAGGTTAACACCTTAAGGGGTTAACACCTTAAGGTGTTAACCCCTTAAGGGGTTAGCCCCTTAAGGTTAACCCCTTAAGGTGCAGGGCGGCTGGGAAGCGTATCGATGGGGAACAGGCAGACTGACATAAACCTTTTAAAACAACGGAAACAATTTCGGTATTCTGATTATTGAAATTTAAAAGTGCTGTGGTTCCGTTGTTCTATCACCCCCGTTTCATACCGGACCACTTACAGCACCGATGTTAACGCTATAAAATGAACGCTCTCTATCGTGGTTTCACCCATGGAGGGATTTCTTTATTTAAATGGGTTCATTTTTCAGAGGGATACAAAGTGAGAGTATCGTGATTTTAGCTACCAGTAGCAGGAGAACAGAGCTGCGCCAAGAAGTTAACAGAAGCTAACAAACACTGAATAGAATGAGAGCTGCCATGAGAACCGCTAGTATAGACGAAAAAACGTAACTTTTTAAAAAAATAGGGCTGCCGTATGTCCCGTTTCCACGCTTTTATCCAACACCTTTTCCTTTTGTTATATCTTTTAAATTTAAAATAAGCTCACAAGCTGTCGCTATTGCTTCTATGTTGTTGGGCATGTTTGTTTACTCTAAATTCACGTGTTATAGTGGGATTTTCCTGTATTTTCTGTCTGGAATCTGAATGTTGGTGAGAAATCAGTTTGTGTGTGGTGTGTTGCTCTTGCCGTGTGGCTGGCTGAACATCACGCACTCCACGATCGGGCCCGATCGAATGCGTTATTTTACAATTTTGGTTGGTTAGTGTGTGGTCTCTCAGGTTTTGAAAATTGGCCAACAATTCTAAAATCATGTAGTGTGACCTGGGCTTTACAGCTGCCACTTTGAACAAAAACAATCAATGGGCAATGCGCATGCTCTGCAAGCTCTTTTGTTCTTGTATTTTATCTACTTGCTAATTAAATAAATGTATATAATTACATAAAATAATAGATAATGTAGTGTACGCTGAGCATTACAAGAACAAAGAACGGCTCTCAGTGAGGCTCCAGTCCTATCTTCTAAGAAAAGAGAAGCTCACAAGACTCGGCTCGTTCGTGAATGTTTCATCACTATTTTGCTGACTTTTGGACACGGTGTTGTCCCATATAAGCAACACGTTAGTCAACACCTCCGCACGTAGTCCCACCATCTGTGAAAGCGAAGCGCTGCTGAGTTAGCTGTTGCCATCGGATTTCTTATGATTTATGCAGCGCTATTCTATTACTGACGATTGTTAGACATCATCTCCCACTCAGAAAACCACTGCGCATGTCTTGGAGCACTGCGTGCAAGTGAAAAGTGTGGGGGGAGTAACAGAAACACTTAATTGGTAAGTCACGTTATTGCTTGGATTGAGTTATTCAACTCAATATGTATATCCAACATCAACGCTCTATCAATGATCTATTGAAAACATCATCTTTTAACTCTCTCTGTGAGTGGTTCTCCAGCAGCCCAGCAGCACAGAGAAAGACTCTCCAGAGAATCATAAAATCTGTCTAGAAGACCATCAGCTGTTCTGTTAAATGTGTTGTTTTGATTACGCATCAGAATAGTGGCTTATAACTCCCACCACCCTCAAAGCACTTGCATATCAGACAGTGATTCCAAGAAGACACCGGTGACCTCAGGACAGTTAAGAGGTTAAAATCCTAAATGTTACCTTGAATGAAGGACTTACTCTATTTTATGCCACAGTCACCTGTAAACATAGGTTTTGAAATAAATCAGTTAACTGATAGTACTCACCAGTGTTGAAACCTCTACCTAGTGCTGGCCAGGGTCGATGGTTCTTCCAGAGATTTCCCAGATACCAGTCACTCTGGTTCTCTACTAGACCCAGAACCTGTTGACCTGAACAAAGCATAAACAGCGGTTTTTCTCTAGAGACAATCAAGGTCAATTAATTTGTTAGGTATTTAATGATGGTATTTAATATTAATATGTCTAATTTTGGCTGAAATTATCTGAAACCACCACCCAATTTTACCACAGTTTTGTGTTTAAGTTTCAAGGAGTCTCTGGCCCACCCCAATGTCTTACCCTGCCTGAAGTCCTCCACTACTTTTCCCCCTGCCAGTTGTTCTCATTCCTGGAGTAATAAAATGCTTTGAAAAAATGGTCATGCAGTTTCTAGGTGCAGATTTCATGAAAAAAATTTTTTATCCCCAACTTTCAGAGCTTTACTCGGTTACTCCTTCCTATATTTTTGATACAATTTAAATAAATACCTCTTCCTGTAGTCTTATGGTGCATTCACACTAAAAGCGTTTTGAGAGTTAGGCATATTTCGTTTACATTCAAAGTCTATGGTGAGGCGCCTCGGGGACCGTCGTGGCTTGTTTCGAGTGTCTAGCGTGGCGAGATGTGAACTGTTTGGAGCATTTTGAGCATTTGAGGTATTAAAAACATCCAAAGCGTCCAATGGAAAACAATGGCTACAATTGACGAGTCTGACACCCTCGACATGTCTCCATATAGACTTTGAACATAAACCAGACAAGCGAAATGCTAGGTGTAAAGCAAAATGTCAAGCGTCTGCATTCAAAGTGCCCTTGCACAGTGCCGCTCCGGCCTTGTGGCGACTGTGGGAGCTCTGGCAACGCCACCCATTCGCCACCGTCGACGCTCTCGTGCAGTTCCCGCACCCGTCCGCTAGGTGATATGTAGTGGAGTCAAATTATAATTTAATGGTATCGGGCTCTTTAGAGGTTCACAAAAGTCAAATCGATTGATGCATGTATAATTTAGAGACCACCGTATGCGTACAGAGAGGGATTGAAATTCGCTATTTGGCCACACCCACATGATCCTGACTTTGTATCCCTCTGAAAAATGAACCCATTTAAATAAAGAAATCCCTTCATGGGAGATACCACGATAGAGAGCGTTCATTTTATAGCGTTAACACCGGCACTGTAAGTGGTCCGGTATGAAACGGGTGTGATAGAACAATGGTACTACCACCGCACTTTTAAATTTCAATAATCAGAATGCCAAAATTGTTTCCGTTGTTTTAAAAGGTTTTTGTCAGTCTGCCTTTTCCCCATCGATACGTTTCCCGACCGCCCTGCACCTTAGGGGGTTTTAAAAAAAACTAAACAAAAAAAAAATAATAATAATTACTCGCACATTGCGCAAAACTCTGAAATAGGAGAAGCGGGACATAAAACAGAGCAACGAACTAGATGTGAATTATGGCATAAAAACAGAGAATCCAACGATGAACAGTGAAAAATCAACACATGATGTGAAACATGACGATTAGGCGGTGCAGCAGGTGATGAGTGAAGATTACTGATGGTCAATAAATGATAAAATAAATCTAGCAACAGGAAATAAACTAAAGTGGACATAGCAATAAACCAAGAGAGGATAATACTAATCAAAGGAAACTAAATGGAAATGAATGAAGAAGAAAATGCAAGAATTAACTAAGAAACTAAAGTAAATACAGAGGAATAAACTGGTATTGCAAGACCTTTAGAGCAATAATTAATGTAATGGATAGTGAACCATTTAAATTAAGTTGCCTAAATTATTCAAATTTGGAGACTATTTATTGTAAATTATTTAAAGGATGTTGCAGATTGTTTAATAATATTTGTCTGTTTTGATTAGCACTGTTGGTGGTTTGTATTTTATTTTGTTTAATTGTATTTGCAATTTGTAAAGTTTGTTTTTTTTTGTTATGTACCTCATGGGCTGCCGTAGCTAATCAGGGCAGGCCCTATAAAAGCTGGCAAATCATTGTACCAATGAATGACTTGAACAAACTGATAGTGCTTGGCACTATCAACACTTAGTGATCCCCGGTAAAAGCAGCGAGGTACATTTTACTTTGTTTGTATATTGTAAGTTTATGTTTATATTCTAATATTTGTATATCTGTTTAGTTTTCACGGTGATTATGGTGACTGAGGTAATCAAGATGATTGAGATGACTGAAGGTCCACATCAAAGAAAACAAACCTTGAAAATCACCCGTCAAGACCGCGTAAATTAATTCAAGTGCTGGGGAGTTGCTACAATTAATACAGAGGACTGTATGGCAAGAATAAACAGACACAATTTCCAGACAAAAGGTAAAATAAAATTGTTGAAGTGCCATGGGTTTGTTGAGACCATATCTTCTACTGAGAATAAATATATCTTAACCATACCATACCAGACCATAACAGTAACAAACTTATCACTTATTTATTTTTTAATTAGATTTGATATATTTATTTCTTCAATATTATTTTTCATGTCAGTGTTAATGTCATGA